>NC_136816.1:50105875-50288375 GCF_951394365.1 Tetrao urogallus | reverse complement strand
AACCAGCCCGGTCCTCCCCGGGTGCCGGCCGGTGACCGCCGAACTCTTTTCCCCTAGAAAAGAAAAAGAAGAAACAAAAAAGCAAGCCCGACGACCCGTGTCCAAAAAGCCCCGTCTCCCCGCTCTTGCTGCCCCACGCTCGGGAGCCGAGGGGGCCCCGCACCGCTCCGCGCCCGCGGAAGGTCGGCAGCAGCGGCAGTATGCGGGGACCGGGAACGAGGGTGCCGGTGCTTCATCTGCCTGCCGGGCATCCCGCCCTGCTGCCGCTGTCCTCTTGGGGCTGCAGTGCTCTGGGTGATGATGATGCTTGGGTGGATTTTGTTTTTGTTGTTGCTGTTATTTCTTTTTTAATTTTATTTTATGTTTGTGTTCTTTGTTGGTTTGCATGTTCACTTGGGGTTGTGCGTGCCTTTAAGTAAGGACTCTGCTGCCTGGCTGGGACAGAAGGCAAAATGCTGGCTTGGGAGATGGCAGTGCTTGGGAAGAGAGAGTTGTAGGCAATGGTGGGCTATGGGAAGCAGAAGTCTGGCTCTAGGGAGAAACCCAAATCCCTCCAGCATGCTGCTGTTTGTCTGTACAGGAGAAGCACCACAGCATCACCCCTCTGAGTGAAGCAGGGTGGCCATCAACAGGTCAACTGTGCAATGCCGTGAGCTCCCAGAGGGACTCCTTGATGTTGCTGTGGTGGGAACCTATCACTATCCCCAGCAGAGCCCTTGCATGGCCCTGGCTCTTCGTTAGAACTCAGGTTCCTGGGGTCTAGTTGTCAGTGCACTGTGCTGGGCACACTGATGGCTGCAGCACACAGCTCCATAGTGGGGTGTTCAGGCTGCAGGTGCTGCCAGTGGTGAGATGGTGGCAATATTTCCTGCAACTCTCCTGCTCAGGGAGGGATCAGTCCATCCCTGCTGGCAGCTCCCACTTCCAATGGTGACCTACAAAGGCTCCAACAGCAGGAAAGAGACAGATTATCAGGGTGCAGACAGGCTGAGACAAAGAGACACAGAGACTGGGCTGCTAGTCTAGCACTGTAGGGAAACAGGAGCTGTGAGGAATAAGTGACAAGGGAAGCTGAGAGGGCCTAAAGGAAAAGCACCTTTACAGGGGACCTCTATGTTCACCATCTCCACAAGGAAAACACTGCAGCTTTCAAAATGTGAACAGTCACAAACCAGGATGAGAGATATGCCTATGTGGACAAATGAGAAAACCTCTTTGTAAAACTTGCAGAGATGTAACTGAACTCACCAAAAAGCCCAGTAAGAGCTGCAGCTGGGTTTCAGGCCTGGCACAGAACAGCAGGGCAGCTTGAGGCAGATGAGTGCTCAGAACAAGTGCTGCAATGGCACAGCCTTCACGGGTGAGAGACTCTGGGGGAAAGGAGGAGGGGGTACAAGCTGTGTGCAGACAGATGTCAGAGACAGGTCAGAAATCCTAGCAAAAAGCACCAGAGTGCGGCACCAATCCCCAATAAATAGCAGTTTTCCTAATCTTGGGTCTAAGTATCACAGAGGCGTGAACTCCAAGACAGGTTTGTATGTGCATCTAACAGGGAGAATTCCATTCTCTTGCTTTAGAAAGCTCTCAACAAGACCTTATAACAAAAATGCAGCACTTTTGCAATCTCTTTCAATCATATATCAGTCCATCAGCAAGAACTGACAATAACCCGGCAGCAAAAGTATGTCATGTCTGTCAACGGAATTAATTTGGTGTGAAAATGAAGTAGCCATTCATGATAGGGCAGCTTGGTGCCAATGCATAATGGTGAGACAGCCCACCACTACCGTGATGATGAAATGTAAATACATGGTCTCTGAAGCCTGTCCCATACCCTCCCTCTAGCAGGACACTCATACTTTTTTTCTGATGCCAACAAGAGAAGGTAAAATAGCAAGCTGTATCTTCATATATTACTTTCAATTTTTTATTTATTTGCCTGCCATTTTAAACAGTGTGGTCTCTTGAATGTAAAACTGTGATGCAGAAAGTCTATGTTAAAGTCAAGGTTGGTTATCAGAAATAAAATCTTGAAGCTTAGTGAATAGTAAAGAAATAAGATAAGTGCAATAGAAGGCTAATAAATGTTTACTCTGTTAATTATTGCTATTATTTTGCTCTCTCAGAAGTGATCTTGAAATAGTATTATGCAAAAAGGAAAAAAAAATTAGCATAGCTGTATTAAAACCAGATTTTCTTGAGCTCATTCAGAATTTTCAGCAGCAGTTTTCTATTTCATTAAGTAATGAGAAGACACAAACGGTTACTTTGGTGTGAGATGTTCTGTGCTTTCCCTTGCAGGAAAAAGAAAAAAAAAAAAAGTGAAATCTGAGTAACAAAAATGATTGATAGCATCTCAGGTTGAAGACTGCTGAAATGTTTTGATGACAGCAGGTGAGAAGTCAGTGGAACATACTGGAAAAAGGCCAAAAGCAGGATAGAAATAGTTTAGAAGATGAAAAAGAGAAAATGGACAATGACAGTGAAGAAATGGAGCAAAACACAAAATATACAAGTTTTCTGCAGTAGCTGCTCCAACTGATAAACTGTTCCATCACTTTTTTTATTCCCTGTGGGTGATGGAATTGAGAAAACACAACCAAACCTCCACCTTGGATTTATTGCCATCACAGTCTTAAGGTTTTGATCACCTTGATGAAGACACAACATTACAAAGCTCTCTGCCCCAGTTCTCAGCTCCATCTCTCTACTTCAAAGAGTCCCAACCTCATATATTTCCCATGTGTCAACATTGCCTCACTTGTAGCCAGCACTGGTTAGCAAAAGAAGAGAGGCTGCAGCAGTTATTGGTTTACAGACCTCACTGCAAATCCTGTTCAAAACTGACCCTGACAGCTATGGAGCATGAATGAAACAAAAAAGAGTACAGCAATAATTGTGGTTAGGACTGAAGGTATGTCTTTATGATATTGTGTACTAATTAGTTTTTATTTCCAATACTGCTATTCACATCCCTTGGCACTGTATTCAGTATTTAAAAGAAAAATCCTGCAAGGGGAACCATGCTGCAGCAGAACAAAACCCACACACAATAATAACAAATTACATAATCATCCAGTAGTTTGAAGCAGCAATACAGAACGCACAGTCCTATTTCTGTATCTGTTAGACGTGTGTGTGGAGAGTTGGTAGATGTGTGCTGCATATATCCAACTTTATGGAGCGCTTACTCACAGATAGAGTAAGCTATCAGACTTCACACACTGTAAATCTTTTGCTGTCAAAAAAAAAAAAAAAGTTTTGGAGATGGAATTCAAGCTTAGATATAAGCATATAGAGCTGTACGGAGTTTCATCAACATATTTTTACCAATGAATGCATTACAAGGGCTGTTCCACTACTAAAGCCTCCTATTGTACTATATTGGCTCAAGACATCAGAGATGGATGTAGGTGGTATGGTAGCAGAGGCTAAACTCTGTGTAGTGCACTTTAGCAGTGGTGACAGTGGCAGCAGGTCACCTCTGCTGATGTAAATTTTTAGGAGCACGGCATGCAGGTGCTTGTTCGCTGCTGGCAAAAACACATTGCTAATGGTGCTGTGTTGAAAAACAGCACTTTGTAGCTGAGAATTTGCTCTCTCAGACAGTGTTTTTGTGTTCTTTGTAGCTGTTATAATTTCCATGGAAACAAACAGGAGGCATTACTTTCGGAGCAATCTATGTAGAGTGTTGACTATTTGAAATGTTTTTGAAATGCTTTGAAATGTTTATATTCAAATATTTATTAAGTAGATTTTTGGTTCTGAAAAGTGTGAGATACATGCAAATATGGTGGCAGTAGCAATGGGACAAATTATGAGATGTGTAGAGTGCTGGATGTCAAACAACGTGTGCCCAGTGTCTCGCATGATGGCTGTTGCTGCTGTTTCATCTATATGTGACATTGTCATTGATATTTACTGCAGTTTTTGTGCTGTCGGCCTTGGTCATGCCTGGAGGTTTCCATTACTGTGGGCATTGTTCTGACATGAACTAAGAGCCAACCTCTGCAATTTAGAGGGATGGGATTCCAGGAGAGGTGGACAGATCTCCCTAGAAGCAGGCAGCAGATCAGTGCTGCCTAACATCATAAGCATTTGCTCTTACTGTAAAACCATGGGCTTTTTTTTGGTGAAAGTCATAATGAGCCGTTTAAGTGGTGGAACACAAGAGATAGCAAGTCATAATTTCTGCAGCTGGTTTAATAGCTGCAGGAGCAAAGGTAGCTCGTTAAACAGCTGCAACTATGATCTACTGAGAGAGAGCATGCCAGTGCCTTGAACTCTGTGTTTCACATCTATGACACTAATCTGCATGCACAAAATGTATATGAACACTGGCACCGTGGTTTCCTGTATTTTGTCATATATACAATATATGGCCATTTACTTTAAAAGTGTGCACTGCTGCAATTCCCCTAAACCTCTCTGGGTTGTAACATCCACAAAGATATTCTAGGGAGATGGAATTAAATGATAATTTTTCAAACAGGTAGGAAGTGAGTGACTTGAGAGAAAGATAACAAGAGCACCATATTTGGAGATGTGAGCATCATCTGTGTGATAAGATTTAACTTGCCTGTGTTAAAGATAGTTAAAATTTTTATTCTACAAGAAATACCCCGGGCACATTTGACTTTCATTTTTTTTTCCTTGTGTGTTGACATGGCATATTCACTGTCCTACACACAATCTGTGCTCCTGTAATACTCATCCCAACTGACAGAACAATTAGCATTGTCTGCAGAGAAAATAGTAAGTGAACCAACCAACTGACTTCCCAGGTGGGGACTCTGAAAACATTCCTGCTGAAGTTGACACAGTTCTTACTTCAGTGAGGGACCAGTCTGTCCTGAACAGGAAATTAACCCAACCTTAAAGATAAAGCAATACAAGCTGTACATGGATCATGGGGATGTACCACTGTACCACTGTTTCCACACAGAGGCTATCCTCTTTCTTTTGAGATTATTTATTTTTCCTAATTGCTCTTTTTCCAGGCCAAACACACAAGACTGATAAAACAGAGTGATGTCTGTAATGTTAGAAAAGCTGCGTGCTAACTGACGTACACATCTTCTGAAGCTCTGATCAGCTAAAAAAAAGTTCTCTTTCTGTCACTGTCTACACTATTTCTGAAACAATTTCTATAAGCTGTTATCATTAGATGTGATCACAGAAATGGCACACTGCACTGAAAATAAAAGAGCTGAACTGCTTTTTGTGTCATTCTTTGGGATACTGCTGTGAAAGACGACGTACTGTCGTGACGAGGCTCTACTTTTAGAGGTGTGATCAAATGTTAAAAGGTCTTTATATTGCTGTCTGAATTAAGTATGAAGTCATATTCTCTAAGGGAATCTTGGAGGAAGCACTGTCTAGAAGGAGCTGGGAAGGCATACATGTATGAAGCTAACTCCCTAGATCTGCAGACAATGGCATTTAGCAATAATTTATCATTTATGAAGACATGTTATACAACAGCAGGGAAGGGGAAACTATAGCAATGACAAGGATTTCCTCCACCATAATCTCTTTCCAGAATCTGCATTCAGTGGAAATCCCATGTACATAGCGGAGCAGCCATCTGACCTCTCCGATCTGGGAAAGACACATCGTGTCTTACCTGGAGGAGTGTTGTCCCTGTCATAGCAGAACACTGGTGTCTGATGGGATGCTGAGTGTTTCTGAGGCTCACTGCTTTTCAGGGAGAGCACAAGTGAGAGCAGCACTTTGGCAAACTGTACAGAAATCCTCAATGATTGTGGTGTCACTGCACTGTGTGTTTTGCTTGGCAGACAATTAAACATTACTGTTGGCATCTCCTGATCTCAAATTTTGTTTTCCAGGGTCTTGCCCATGCCCTCAGCCCATAGGCTTCGAAGTACTGACCATTCTCCCCTGCAGCCTTTGCACTTGGGCTTTCATTCCTAGAGATTCTAATGAAAGCTAGTCAGCTGCATGGAGATAAAAGTTCTTCACCAAAGATCTTTAAAACAAAATCCCTCTTGTTTACAGAGGGGATGTAAATCTGTTTTTAAAATATCTGCAGACATGAAGATGTTCAAAATGTAGGGGCCTGGAATCCCAGCAAGCCACCAATGTCATGCCATAAAGCACTCCATGAGCACCATGCCACTACTGCATGACAGAGGGCATTTTCAAGGGCCTAAGGGATGCATATGGAACGCTCTTCCCTATACATATATACCTATCTAAGATGGGTGAAGAGAATTTGTGTATTTTTTTTTTTAATTGATGGTGTGACAAAATGCAAACAGTTCAAGCATGTGGGCATGTAGAACTAACTGTAGATATAGTTCACCACTGCTGCTCACGCTTTAGATGCAAAGATTTGCCAGTTCTGCAGACATTCACTGAACTGCCTGGCTGTCTGTAGCCTGCAACTGCAAGCTTTTACTGACTCCTATTGCTGCTGCCCCTCCCTCCCACCCTTCTGTATTTGCCAGCAGATGTTCATCCTCCTCCGCACTCCAGAGTGTGACTGCATCCTTGGGTGGTCCAGCTTCACCCAAGGAAACCAGAACTCCATAAACAAGAAAATGGGAGCTATAGAAAGGCAGATAATGTGCGTTTCCTCCTCCTTACTTACAGTACAGTAGTGCCAGCACATTTCATATCTTTAAACAATCCAAAGCTGGCCGCCCAAGCCTTTTTTGCTGGTGCTGCTCTGATCTATGTACTCATGCGTGGAAAGTGAAAGCCAGAAATACATCAAGAGCACTGAGTAAAGCACCAGGAGGGAACCTGTTTGCTGATAAGATTGTGTTGTGGCGGTATGGCATGTCTGCACGTTCCTTGGGTCAGGAGGGACAGACCGTCCCAAGCCAGACGGAGAAAAACACCCAGCCATAGAGAAGAGGTGGTGAAGTATGGGTGCAGTATGGAAGCAGGGTGAAGTATGCTTCATAATGCTAGATATGCTGTGCCGGTGAGCAGGTAACAGTCTCACAGACTGATGTGACAGTGAGCCACAACAGTCCAGACAAACAAAAGGTATTGTTGTCATTCAAGCTGAGGGGAACCCAATTAAGTATACTTACACAAGGGCTTGACTTCAGGACAGGGGCAGTGATCTGTGCAAGAACCTGCTACCCTGGGAAATGAGCTTGCTGTCCTGGAAACGGGGGATTCCTCTCTACTCTCTCAGCTAAAATTTGGTTTGGTAACCCTTGATGCATTAGCTGAAATTTAACGCATGACTGGTGATTACATGCTGGGCAGGGACACAAGCCTGTGCTATAGCAATGGCATTCCCTCTGGGAAATGAAATGTCTGGGTCATTGGCTGTGCTTCCACAGTTTTGCTGCTATGCAGCCTGAGAGTGGCAAACTCAGAGCAAGGCACTGGGGGCTGGAAGGGGTCATCATGTCATGGGTATGGTGGTGCTAGAACTGAGACATTTTTCCATCCCAGGGACAGGCCTGGTTGCGAGGCGTGGGAAAGTGCTCAGGAACTGGTGTCAAGCCCAGAATCAAACAGAAACAAAACCTCAAGAGGGAGCAGCAAGAGACCTTATTAACACCTGGGGTTGGAATGGATGAGGGCTGCAGGACCTCTTCTTCTCCACCTTCTTAGTGGTCTTCATTGCTACAGTGCCATGACCTTCCTCTCCTTACTTAAAAGCAGACAATGATTTTCAAATCTCCAGTGTGTGAGAAGCAAAAAAACTTCCAAAAGTCCAAGCTGTATGGTTAGAATTCACATCCTGTTTGAAATGTGGTCAGCAGCAGGAAGTCTGTCTCTCCAGTGCCTTGGGACTTCTCCTTTTCTGCTCCAGCTCCACTTCAGATGCTCAGTCCGCATCCAGTGCTTTCCTTGACCTTTACTGGCGCTGTGGTGAGACATCTTCAGGTAGATGACATCATATGTGGTCTTGCCTACAGTCTAGGACCATGTTAGCCAAGGACTTCATCTCTCTTCTGGTTGACCATGGTGTCACGGTCTTCTGGTGTTCAGAGAGAGCCTGGCTCTCAGGGGTGGGAATCTGATGGTGTCCTTGGTTGCTGGATGTTGAAATGACTGGAGGTCATGTGCAGTGTTTAGCAGCAGGTAAAGTCCCAATCTGATGAGCACTAAAGTATAGGATATAGTATATGAGCTCAAGCCACTTTACAGCAGATATCAGAGGCTTCTGGGGGATGTCTAAAAACCATGATTCTCAAATACAAGGGTGGGAAAGGACTGAAAGTGTCTCATGTAGAAATCCACCCATCAGTTGAGGAAGGTGGAGGAGCAGCAAGGACGCACAAACATGGCCATTTTACAAAAGTATTTGCCATTATAGATATTCTGAGAAAGCCTGTTGGCTGAAACTCTCAGAAGCATGAGCACACCTGTCAGATCCCTAGTGCTAAGTCTCCCATCCTATGCTCTGCCACAGTTGAGGTTGAATTCCTTAGCACAGCTGTGCCCATCCAGCTGACCCATCCAGCTGTGTCTAGCACTGGGGCAGAGGAGGCTGTGCCACTGCTGCAAGCAGGCTTCTGAGCCAGGTGCATTCCCTCCTGGAGCAGAGCATCTGCCAACTTCAAAGTTTATTGTGATATGTCAGATGGAGCTCTGGGCTATAACACTGTCTCATGCATGGGGACCAGGGCTATAGTGTTTCCCAATAACCAGCTGTGTAGAGGTACAGGGAAGCACATTATCACAAAAGTGGAGATTAATACTCTTTGACAGGCCTTTGCAGATTAGCATACAAAACACCCACATTGTGCCCGACTGAGATACTCATGTGTTTGTTACAAGCCCAACATGGGGTGTTCTCCACTCCTGAGTTTATGGAATTGGCTGTGGCATTCACCTCTCGTGCAAGCAATGTGCTCTGTATTTTTAGTCATGACAGGTATGAAAAAAAAATTATTAAAAGCAGGTATGAGGTAAAAATATTTGTCATGCTGAGCTTGCAGGCAGCCTGAGAAAGAGCTCTGAAGTGAGTGAACTGTCTCACCCATGTCAACAGGTTGTGACCTTCAAAGCTTTAAGCCTAAAAACGTGAAAGCTAAAGTTATTAATGACTCATTGGCTGCTCGCTTTAGTACTGCACATTGCCTAAACCATCATTTTCATTGCTCAGAAAGCAATCATGGGGTTAGGTAGGCCTGCATCCAGTTCTGAGCTTTTCCCTGAGTTTGTGGAGTTTCCAGCTAGTTCACATATCAATATTCCCTGAACATGAACAAGATGTCTTCTTAGAATAGACAAGTAAGGACAACCTTCTATTCTCTGTGAGGCTGTGTTTCCTCTTCTGATCCATGGAGAAGTGCCACAGCCAGGAGCTGGAGCTGATGAGAAGTGCATGGGCTTAAGCATTGGATCTCTTTGACTTTACAGCGGGGCAGAGGAGTGCTCATACCTTTAGTGCCAGCTTGAGAGGCAAAATGAGGACTTTTCCCTTTCTGCCTCCTAGCCGTTGGCCTGGGTGCACACACAGCTAGGCTGTGCACAACAGGAGGAGAGTGGGCACAGCAGCATAAGGCACTGGCTCCATAGGGCAACATGGACACTGATCTAGAAATGCAGCATTGTCTCCCATATTGCATGTTTTGTCTTTCCTGAGAGCATTCTGATGCTGCAATGTCAGTCCTGCAGGAACTGAATGTTAGATCACAGGGAGTGATGATGCTGTCTATGTTCCCAGGACAGCTCAGCCCCTCCTTCCTGTTCTGAACCACAAAGCTGCTGTGGCTCTTCAGATCCCTCACTGCAGCAGTTCATTGCCTCCTTCAGCAACAGGGTGAGAGGAGTTGGACTGGGAAAGCAGAGCAGCAGTCATGGGAAGAGGCTGCTATGGAGAATATCAAAGAACAATTTATGTGGAGAGTTCGAGGGGCACAGGAGAGGTATGGAAAGAGTCTTAAGGGCACATATATATACTGTAGGTTTATGTAATATTTTACTTTCTGTGCTAACAACAGGTACAATTAAAAGCACAGTTTAGCTGGAGTCTTCTTCATTTTCTGTTTCCAGGCTTGTTTTGCATATGCAAAACAATTGAAATAACAAGGCAAAGGAGCATCAAAGAGGTTCCTGCACACGGGGGCTTGCACAGGCTTTGTGCCGCATCTCTCCCTGCTGCTGGGAAGCCTTGTGCTGAGGTTTGGCCTGTGCTGTGTGTGAGGCCCCCGAGCAAAGAGTGGCTTTTGCAGACAGCTGGGATCTGGAGTCAAGCTGTGATTGCCTTCCTCCTGTGCTTGCACTGCTGGAGACAGGAACAGCCTGTGAGGAGTGGGGTTTTCACAGGATGCTGGACCCTGAGGAGCTGCTGCATTTCAGGGACTCTGTCGTTTTTGTTGCGGGAATAGACCACAGTGGGTAATCATCACAAACAAATAAAATAATAGTCATGCCGTGACTTATCAAACACACATGCAAGAACAAGCATGGAACACTCTGGGGCTGGCAGGAGACGAGATGTCGTTTGAAACGTAGGTGTCTGTGTAATGAAGCACATGAGTGCAGAAAGAGCACTGCCAGCATGGGGGTTCCCACACAGAGGATGAGTTTGCAGAGTTGCACAGAGGTCAAAGCAGTAATCAGCTTCCCTTGTTTCTGAATCAAGGGAGGGTACATCATCATTTGCGTGATGGTAGCAGCATCTAAAGGAAAGCTGTGTGTGTTATATTTATGCACCAGAAGCTTGTGAACTTTTGCCAGAAAGGTCCCACAGATGCTCACACAGGAACACCATAGGCAAGTTTGTCAGGACCTATTGAACCAATATGAGGCTGAAGGTCACAGTTTCCTGGAATGCATCATTACCAGTGATGAGATGTGGTGTCACCACTATGAACTGCAAGTCAAAATGGCAGTCCAAGGAGTGGTGATGTGTGAATTCCCGATCGAAGAAAAAGTTCAGGATGCAGCCATCAGTGAGTAAAAAGACATGCACTGTCTTTTGGGATAGGAAAAGCTTGGTCTTCTGGAGTTCCTGGAACCCGATAGACCATCAGTTCTGACCACTACACCGTGACACTGACTAAGCTGAGGGCTCAAACTTCCAGAGTCAGACCAGAGAAGAAAACAACTTTTCTCTTGCAACGCAATAGCAATGGGTCCCACACCAGTTGGAAAACCATAGAGCACACTACCAATCATGGCTGAGTTGTGCTAGTACACCCACGGTGTAGTCCAGATTTGGAGCCTTTTGACTTCCATCTGTTTGGACTGATGGAAAGACGGTGTGAGCAACATTTTCCTAGTAATGATGCCATCATAACAGCTGTGAAACAGTGGGTCACCTCCACTGGTGCAGATTTTTACAGTGTTATATGCAGGCTCTTGCTAATCGCTGACAAAAAATGCATAGCTGATGGTGATGAATGTGTTGAAAAAATAGTGTTTCGTAGCTGAGAATTTCCTCTATGAAGTGATGTTATTGTGTTTTTTGCATCTGTTGTAGTTTTCATGGAAATAAACAGGAGGCATTACTTTTGGAGCAACCTAAATATCTGTACATACCCATACCCATTCATATGCATACACATATATACATATTGTATTTTACTATGGGGAATGTTCATAACTAGAGTAAAATTCAGGTGTTCTTGATGTCTGGAACAGCTCAACTTGCCCTGGCACGGGGCAGCAGCAGCGTTTCCCCTTTTGCTGGCTTACTGCACAGATAGCAGATCAGGGTGCATCTCATGGGCCATGCAGACTGCTCAACAAAACGTAGAATCCACTCAAAAGAAACAAATCTGGTGTAAAAGCCAATGTGTTCTTTTTTCCTTGCCCACTCCCCCTCCCTTCAGCTTTCATGTCATTGGCTCAGTTAATTAAAATTGCAGTAATAGGGAGACTGGATGGTTTAGCAGATCGGTAATGGGATATACACCCTTTCACCTCTAGGTCAATGGTTCGATTGTGGTCCAAGTTGGTAGTGACCAAAAGTTATTAGCATCGAGGGGCTGCTCGGTGACCTCTGTGAGACGCATGGATGATTTCAGTGCTGCTCCTAGCAGGCAGGTGTCCACGCTGCAGAAACCATTTGCACAACGGGCACTAATTGGCACTCATTTGGTGGCCCCAGCTGCCAATGGGGACAGCCTGGGCATGGAAATGGTGGCCACCCCCATCCTGGTGGTCCCATCTCACAAGGTCTGGGCTCTGTAGGCTGCTGAGGAGTTTCTGGGTCTGTTCATGCCTTGCTTCGTGGGTACAGACCATACCCAGCATGGCCTCTGTCCAAATGGGTTTGCAAAGGCAGAGGAAGGACTGGCTAACAGAAAAGAAGGCACTGACATTCACACGTCACTGTCACTCAGAGATCCCAGGCCCCTGGGGAATATTGGAGATCAGAGCCAGGGGCAGCCACAAGTGCCAAACACATCTTTCAGTTTTCTGACCGAATTGCCATTATCTAATTAATGCCTCATTTAAAATACTGGTATGGCAAAGTCTTAGTGGGTGTGAGTCAGCAAAACTGCTTCGGGCCAGTTTACACCAGCTGGCATTTTTCTCTCGATATTGGTAACTCTTGCAGTAGTCAGGGAAAATGCCATTCGTGTTTCTTTTTTGTCATCATTTCAGCATGACAGCTGAGGGAAAGAGGAGAACAGAGCTTTCTCTAGCTTCCTTCAGCACAGTATTTCTGTTTCTCACTCTGGCATGCTTGCATCCCCACAACTCACTTGCAGAAGGATCCTTCATCAGATAGGGTCCCCTGCATGACTGAAAACATGGTGGGGGCAGTCATGGTCTTCTGAGTCCCTTCTTGCCCTCAGTTCTCCAAGAAAGACCTTTTCCAATAATACCAAGAGTGAAACTGTGAAAGAGTGCTAGCTGTTTCGAGGAGGCAGGCTTTCAGTCCCCGGGCAATACCAGCAGAACGATTTTCGGTGCTCAACACGCGCCAACAGGCGACTCAGCACAGCATCATCTGCCAAGCAGTTTGCTGAGAAGACAGAACTTCCAGCTTTTGTGTTCAGGACAATCTGCCAAAGCCCTGCCAATGCCATACATCTGCTCAGGAATTTGGCTCTCACTCTCCAGCACACATGTTGTTGTTACTTGTGAGCAAGTGGAAATGTTTTGTTTTAATGTTCCTGCTCAGCTCCTTGGGGTCAACACAGAGTCTGAGCCTGTCTCTTTTCTTCCCTACAGTTTCCAGGGCCTCAGTGAAGATTGTTAGCTCTTTGATCCTACAAATAATGCCATCTGCTGTCACACTTTATAGCTTCTCAGCTGTTTTTTCCTCCCCTCAGATTAGCCGACACTGTGGTGTCTGGCAGGCACCATGCCCCCAGCCCCCATCTCTCCAGAGAGTCTCTGTCCCGGCGCAATGACTCTCATAGTGTGTCATACTATGTTCTATGCACCAGTGTCATTGTGCTGGGTGGCAGCAGCAAGAGCCAGTGTGTTCCTAGCAGTGTGCCCATGTTGCGTTTTGCATGGCTGGGAGCTGTCCTCACCAGGTACACTGAACTGTGGGTCAGTGCCTCACTGACATCTCTCTCCTGGGAATCCAGTCTTTGACATCACTTGCATCCCTAAGCATCGTTTGCATGCTGCGTGTAGACAAGCTGCCAGTACATTTTATCAGTCTTCATTTTGCATTTGTAGTTTCTTTTGTGTGCGTATGTGTGTGCTTTCCCCTTCATTTGAGGAGTCCCCAGGCTCTGACAGTAATGAATATGTTTCCTTTGCTGGTATATTTCAGAGCAGGATTTGAGAATCAATGAACATCTTCTGTTCCTATGCCAGCTGCCACATCAGTGGCATTGTTCCCTGTTTGGCATGAGATTTCTTTTCTCTTTTCATTTTCTACAGTTTTCTTCCTTGTTTAGCTGTGGTGTTGATGGTCATATGCTACACATACTGCCTTTTGTTTTTTTCTGTTCCTTGGTGGTACAGAATTGCCTTTTTGAACTTTGAATCTGTGGTTCCAAAGGGTCACTCAAGACCCCTCTATTGCTGAACTCCAAAACTGTTTGATTCCCTGAGAGGGAATCTTACATTCCAGATTCAGAAGACAAATCTTTTCATTTGAAGCAACAGAAACAGAGATTAAGACTCTTTCATTTCTTGAGACTTTCTCTGAAAAACAAACATTCCATAATTAAAATCAGTATGTTGATTACAGGTATTTCTTCCTTGATCTAGCTGGCTTTCAGTGCAGTCTCAAAGCTCAAAAGTCTTTATTTTCTTCAGTGGCGCCTCAGCAATGGGAGCCCAGGCCTGGCTTAAGAAAGACAGGCTTAAATACACATACACACAAAGGGGAAGGAGGAAAATATTCTCTGTTTAGCCTCAAATTTGTAGCATTAACATATATATGGACTGAAAGGACCAGAGTTTCAGCTTCCTCTAGACTGCTTGGAAATACACAGGCGATTCTGCAGAAAATTGTTACTGCACAGCCAAGATTATCAAGTTAGGATCCATTTTTGCTCTTCAGAGATCTGTCATGTCACAAAGATCAAGTTTTATTATTAGCATCTCAGACTACATATTATATACATTGCTTGAGAACAGCCTACATATGATGTACGGACATATGATGTACGGTGCTCAAGAACTATGAAATGAATTGCCAAAATTAGACAGGGTCCGCAAATTAATAAAAGTGAGACAATGTTTTTCATGTGAAAAACCTTTCTAAAACGGAAAACAAAACGCTCCAAAAGGTCACCGTAGTCATCTTCACTATTAGTGGGCTGAAAAAACAACAAACAATGGAAAAAGCATAAAAGTTCCTGAAGTTTTTAGGCCAAAAGACTGTTACAACCCATCAATGATAAGGAATGACTCTATTGTCATCAAAGTTTTACTTCAGTATTTTTGCTACAGAATACTGTTGTTCTGTATACAACTTACCATGCCCTCGCAGTTCCCCAGTGATCCATAAATCTCAGTGTGGGAATCATTGCTGAGGACACAAAGCTAGAACAAGAATCATAAAGCGGCAGGAAACTACAAGAATCCCCACGTGTCCTCCCTAGAATTCTGGCAAATACAGATGTAGCTCAGATGTAATTAGCTACTCTTCTGTGATTTTGTTTAAATTTATCTTACTTTGTGCTTACTTTGTCTAGCCTCCAGGTTCTGTTGCAGGCTCTTCAGTCAAGCACTGTTCTGGCACTGTGCAACACCAAGCACAATGTGATGTTGATTGATGAGCACGCTGGTAACAGGGAATGCTGGCAGACTTCTGCTGTCACTGTCAGAGCTTTGAGAGGCTGTTGTATTTATGTCAAACAGATTTGTGTTTGCTTGAACCTACCATCTCTTTTTCTCTTTCCTCTATTTTTTTTTTTTTTTGTCCTTATGCTTAATACTTCTAAAAATCAGATCCCTTGCTGTAAATTGTGGAAAGTATCTCCTTAACATGGACAGTATGCTAAATTTCATTTTCACAAATTGTAAGTACATATTGGAGTTATTCTTAACATATATGAGTATTAATGAGAGTTCAGGCAATTTAGAATTGGAAGGGAAGGGAAGGGAAGGGAAGGGAAGGGAAGGGAAGGGAAGGGAAGGGAAGGGAAGGGAAGGGAAGGGAAGGGAAGGGAAGGGAAGGGAAGGGAAGGGAAGGGAAGGGAAGGGAAGGGAAGGGAAGGGAAGGGAAGGGAAGGGAAGGGAAGGGAAGGGAAGGGAAGGGAAGGGAAGGGAAGGGAAGGGAAGGGAAGGGAAGGGAAGGGAAGGGAAGGGAAGGGAAGGGAAGGGAAGGGAAGGAAGGGAAGGGAAGGGAAGGGAAGGGAAGGGAAGGGAAAGAAAGGAAATAAGAGAGGAAAACAGGGGAAAAAGAAAAGAGATAGAGGAAGAGAAAAAGAGAAGAAGACTGGAAGGGAGGAAGAGAGATAGAAAGAAAAAAAAACAAGGAGAGGAGAGGAGAGGAGAGGAGAGGAGAGGAGAGGAGAGGAGAGGAGAGGAGAGGAGAGGAGAGGAGAGGAGAGGAGAGGAGAGGAGAGGAGAGGAGAGGAGAGGAGAGGAGAGGAGAGGAGAGGAGAGGAGAGGAGAGGAGAGGAGAGGAGAGGAGAGGAGAGGA
Source organism: Tetrao urogallus (assembly GCF_951394365.1). Lineage (NCBI taxonomy): Eukaryota > Metazoa > Chordata > Aves > Galliformes > Phasianidae > Tetrao > Tetrao urogallus. The sequence goes on along the minus strand of NC_136816.1, from coordinate 50,272,363 downwards.
GAGGAGAGGAGAGGAGAGGAAATATTTTTAATAATAATTAAGGACTTTGTCCTGCTAAATCATAAGCTAATCCAAATATTCTGATGATAAGACTGAATCCTTAAAAAACAGGCAAATTAAGGAATTCTGTAATTTCTAAGGAAAACATAATGCAATCATGATTTTTAGCATGCATTTTGAAGAAACAGTGAATTGTGAAAACCCCAGCTTCAGGGTATATCGCAGAAGAATTACGTAGTGGACAATCGTGAATGAAACTAGATACAGCTTATACTGCAAAGGTAAAGAGTGCTTAGAAATAATATTTTGAAGAGTCTTCTTGGGTTTTTTGATACATCATTAAGAAACAAAAATAATAATTTCAGAATACATTTGTTAAAATCCCATTTAAATAGGAACCATCAGAGTTGAAATAGCCTTACTGCTCCAAATTCATTGGGCTCCAGAGGAATGACAGTTTCTTCCCCTTTTCTCCTGGTTGTGGTTCTCTCATTGGGATATGTCTGAAGCTAGTTTATTTTCTGTGTTTCATATAATGAAATAGAGGGGCAGGAAGATTTTCTACTTTGCAAAGATGGAGGAAAACAGAAAGCAAATCTTTTCTAAATCCAAATTTATATATTGGTACAAGTGGAAATCCCTGCAGCATCACTAAAAGCAAGAAAATGATCAACTAACATCAAACACATGCAGTGTGCAATTAAGCCGGTTTTTCTGCAAATAGAAATAAAATGACATTTTTTGAGGGAAGCTGCTTGTTGTACACTGCAGAGCTGGCTATGTAGCTCAGCCTCCTGTACCACCAGACCCACTCCTCTGAGCCTCTGACCCATGCATAGTTTCAGGCAGGGCATAGAATAAAAATCAGGTGCAAAGATCTTCTACTACCAGAGACATCCATCAAAAGACATTTCCTATTCACTACAGTCAGCTCTTTGCCCACCCATGGAAAACTGAAACTCTTCCAGCCATCGTGGCACTGATGTCACCCAGAGGCTGACAGCAGCACAGCTGGAGCCCACCAGCGATCCCCATGCCTGTCCCATTCTGCAGATCCCCTGTGCAGAAGCACCTAGGCAGTCCTGCTTATCAGTAAGCACATGCCTTCCTCCTCCAGTTCACAGAGACTCTTCGTGCCAAAATACATTCTCGTGTATCCTAGACTTACAGTAACCCCACTGGCATAAAGAAATAGCACTGTGGAAAATGAGAGCAGATCTGGCCCCTAGCTGAGATCTCATACTGGGGGAGACGACAGCTGTGGGGTTTGGAGATTCAGGTTACTCAGAGGCCAGGCTGAAAGCTGATATAGACAAAGTGCTGATTGCCATTTTAAAATTTGTAATTATTATTTCATAATAAACACAGACACCTGCAACGCAACACGCTATCCATGCACACTGCTAATAATCCCTCAGCAAGTTACAGGATGAAGATTTTAGACATGTCTGAAGAGGAAAGATGGAATAATAATCATCTTCTTATGCAGGAAACAGAGCATAAAATGTGATGGATACCTTACTCCCCAAAAGAGGCGTCATTCATCTTTTTCCACTACATATTTTTCCAAACTGGATGCAAACAGGATAGCAAAAGACCTTAGATCAAACAATAGAATTTTTACCCCAAAAGCTGAAAAAAAGAATGTTGTTCCCCAAGTTTTGCATGGCTTATAGTGATATATGGGAACAACAAACAACATGGAATTAATTCACTGTAGACTTTGAATTTTGGTACCTGAAATCAGACAACCACTATGAACTTTAGATATTTTTACATTATTTATTTAAATATTTACTTAAGTATGCTAACCTCAAAAATATTAAGCCAGCATTTTCAAACAAATATCTGGGACTGTAACATTACCATTACTAATAAAATAATAAATACTGTAATATAAGCATTGAGAATATTAGCAGTTTACTTTTTTCAAAACATTTTTTGAGTAAGCATTCAAAATGGAAAGAGAAAGAAAAGTTAGACCTTCTTGGAAGCAGACAGCTCATGAGATAGCTCTGAGTAACTCACGAAGTCAATCTCTTGCAGTTTGTGTAACTTAAGATTCCCTGGATGAAAACACATTTTGCATTTTGAGAAAGTTGAGTTAGAATTAAATGTAGACTATCTGAATTCTCAACGAGTTAAAATCTATAATGAGAGGTAAATTTAATATGTATAATTCAATCCTACCCAAATTCAAACACAGATCATAACACCCTGGGCCTTGTACTGCAATATATTGCTGCATTTCGGGCATGATGGATGCCTCTTATTTTTAAGTATAGCTGTCACAGACTGGTATCATATTCTCCAGTACTGTGTATAATACAAATTTGGAAACCAAGTTTTCAAAATCAGGATTGTTTATGCTGTCCCTTGGAAACAGCACCTGTTTCAACAAGCTTGGGTCTGCTTGTTTATTTATCCTTCACTTGTTTTGGTTGTTTGTTTTGTTTTGTTTTTTCCCAATTATCCTTTCAGACTGTATCCATTTTATCCAAGTTATGTTATGGAAGCTTAGCTATCCTAATCAGTTTTATGTTATCAAAATGTGAGCAGGCCATCTCATGCATGTTTTTGTCTCTTTTCATGATGGGCACTTGAGAGCTAAGTGGGAGTGCTGTGGATAGAATGAGTGAGAGTCTGATTTCCCTCCTTTATACTCCCTGTCCAGCCATCAGCTGTGCAGTAATCAGATACAGAGATGGGAGACAAGCACCATTACAGGGCAAAAAAGCTCATCTGTCTCCACTGCAGATGATGAGTGATAGGACCATTTCAATTAAATCAAAGCTGAAGCCCAAAACATAATGGCAGCATGTAGTTCAGCCTGTGGAACACGAAATGACTGCAATGACCTTGTAGATCCTCACTTCCAAATATTTTTATTGATACTTAGGATAACCCAGCTTATACCAAAGAAGTGTGGGTTTGGTGGTTGTTTTTTTTGTTTGTTTGTTTGTTTTTGTTTTTTTGGGTTTTTTTTTTTGTTTTTGTTTTAAATTTGTTTTTTTGTTTTTTTGTTTTTTTTTTTTTTGTAGCTTTTTTTTGGGGGGGGGGTCTTTTTTTTTGGCTTTTTTTTTGTTTGTTTTTAAAAAAAACATTGCTTTACAGCAGTAATTTTATGAGTTCAAGTGCCACTTCTGGCTGGGTTCATTTAGTATAGTCACGAGATGAAGGCAAATTCCACTAAAATCCATCCCAATCTCCTGTCACTTTAGTAGCAGAACAGTAATAAAAGACAACCAAGGAGCCCTCATGAGACCATAGCAGCACTTCAGCACATTTAGCCTAGATTTTAATTCTTTTTTACACTTGCTAAAATTGAGTACTTGAAGAAAATGTTGCCAGATCATGATAGATCCACCTCCAACTGGAAATCTGGTTTGACTTAAATACTTAAAATAATGATCTTCTGCCATATGTTTAATATAACTTGAGGTTTTTAGCAAAATATGTCTTAGATTAAGTGTACAGTATATGCCACAGCACCGTTGAGTTGTTTCTCTGAAGAGAAACAGCATTGCTCCTGCTCTCTAGCTGGGAGGACTTTCCCTTCAGGCTAAATGAGACAACAAATTAGGGTGGGCCTTCAGTGTGGTCTTTGGCAAATGGAAGGTGCTGCGCTGTGTAACCAGGGAGGTTTCCAGCTTGGGAGGTGTAATCAGATCAGACAAAAAGCAGTTGAAAATACTGAATTTAGTGGTATCAGAGCAGCTGCAGTGCTCCACTTCCGTGCGAAGAGGGGCTCCGGGCAAATCCTGAGAGCCACCTCTCAGAGGAAGGCCTAACGTTTACTTACATGTGTGTCTATGAACGCACATGGTAAAAAAATAAGCTACAGTGAAGTGACATTCTTGTAATAATTATACTACTAATGAGCACTAGGGATTTGAAATTTTTTTTTATTTATACAATTGTTTCAAGTGTTTGTAAAACCTAATAAATTATAATAATTTTCTTAATGAGCTATTGTCTGAAAGTATACTTAAGCAGCTTGGGAAAAGCACGTGTATTCCTGTATTTGTTACTATGGCTTCAAAGGAAAGATTTCTTCTATGCTCAGTGGTATTTTCTGTGTTTGGGGAAACAACTGACAACATTTATTACTGCAAGTGGTATACTGTTCATTTTCTAAACACTTCAGCTTTCCATTCATTGCTTTTTGCGTGTTTCTAACACAATGCTAAGGTAAGAGTAGCTAGAAGCCTTGCTCACCTTTTGTTTTAATTTGTTCACTTTGTGTCTTCTTGCAGTCTTAGCTCAGTTGCCTTTCCCTCGAAATTCCAAAGAACTGCAGTGAAACCCACTATCAGGAGTAGGGTAGATCAAGGGCCAATTTTCTCTCTTGTTCATCTAAAGAAAAACTCCTCAGGTGACTCCAGTGTTTTAGAGAGAGATATATCACACAATCACAGAATCAGAGGGGTTGGAAGGGACTTCAAGAGATCATCAAGAGCAATCACCCTGCTAAAGCAGATACCCTACAGTAAGTTGCATAGATAGGAGTCAAGGTGGGTCCTGAGTACCTCCATAGAAGGAGAGTTCACAACCTCTCTGGGCAACTTGTTCCAGTATTCCATCACCCTTACCTTAAAGTAGTTCTTCTGCACGTTAGTACTGTTTTAGGCCATTCCTCCTTGTCCTGTCTCTGTGCACCACTGAGAAGATCCTGGCCTCATCCATTTGCCTCCGACCACCCTATAGATATAAACATTAATCAGATCCCCTCTCAGTCTTCTTTTCCCCAGGCTGAACAGACCCAAGTTACTTAGCCCTTCCTCATATGGGAGAGTGATTGGTCTAGAAAACTATAGGCTGGAGTCATTAGTATAACTCATCTAGTGATCTGAGCAAAATCAGAAGCCTTACAGCTGGCTCCACAATAGACTCATGGTGGTGAACAGTCCGTCCTATCATCAGAATTGCTGTGGCAGCACAGGTATGTGAGACATGTCACTACAGCAGCAGGAAAGCAGACAGGAGTGCACTGACAGTGGTGGTGGTAAAGGCAAAGTGTCCTGTTCTTCTCTGTATGCATGTTACTGTGAAAATGAATATCTCCAAAATAGCTTTATATATATACATATACTCTGCATTTTAAGTTGTGCAACAGGCTTCTATAAATGTCAATTGTTATGGCAGAGTCAAGGGAGACACGAGGAATTAGCAAAAGGCATTTTAAAAGAGCACATCAGATCTCTGCCACATTCATTCATTTTAAATCTAGTCAAGTACCCAGAAGAAAAATGCTTCAGACCTTTTTGTGGCCATTACAGGATTCCTACCACAGTAGATATGAAATGCCATTTTCAATTCCACATCTAACAGTATTGTTTTGCTTTAGGTTATCCGAGGACAGCAAATATCTCAGCATGTGATGCTACACAAAATGACACAAGAAGCCCTCATCACACTGCACAAAAAGCATAAAGAACTCAGTTTTTGTTGTTTGCTTTTTAAGTGAGTGGGAAAATGATAGGTTCCACAGATGACTCAGAATAACTCATATCCTTGTGTGAACCCTTGCCTCTTCCTTGCACTCCAGTTCATAACTGCTTTTAATACAATAAACAGGAACAGGTATACTGTTTCAGGAAGTGTAAATATGTGGTACAGGTATAATTAGAATTAATTTTCACAGTTTAAAGTTAAAATGTTTAAAAAACAGTAGGCAAAATATAAGCTATCAGTCTCAAGTGGCAGGAAGATAGTCCATTATTAAAATAGATTATTTATTATTATTTTTATGTTGCTTTATTACTTGTTATCATTTATTTTGTAACAATTAGTCATAATCAACTGACATCACTATTGCTAAGGTATTATAACACATCACATTTGCTGTGCATCACAACTGTGCATGTTCCTTTGCAGGCAAATCAAAGATATTGTCCCTATCCTGCAGAGCTCACCTGCAATCCTGGGGAGAGTGGGGAAGGTCCTGCAAACAATTATTTCCAGGTGAAGTGCTTACAGAATTATATATCAGGCAGACTGTGTAAAGCTTGGAAGACACATTGATGTAAAATTATAATGGCATTTTAAAAATTAAGAAGCTTGCCTTGTTAGACCTTCAGAAGCTTTGAGACTTTCCTTTTTGTTTAAATATATATTTATATGCATGTGTGTGTTTGTGTGTGTTTCTGGGGCTGAAGAGGAGAGCAGAGTACTATTCATTGGTTTCTTTGATGAGCTGCACGTGAACAGGCTTGGAGAATGCTCTGGAGGGAAAGAGCAGACAGAAGCTGTGAATGAGAACCTGATGTGGGGAGGGTGGTAAGATGCACAGTGTGGGTAGGCTGATGGGCATGAAGAGATGAAAAGCAACAAGGAGAAATGCACGCAGAAGCTGAGCAGAACTAGACTTGAATGGGAGACAAGACTAGAATTTGATGAGAAAAAGCAAAGAAAGGTACTTACAGGAGATGAAAAAGGCCTGGCCAGAGACAGAGCATGTGGCTCTGAGTGATTCAGATGGGAAGAATGGGAAGATTCGAGGATGATAAAGTAAGAGGCCTGGCAACTGTAGGCTGTCAAAGTGAAGGAATGAAGCAATAAGGCTTTGGGCTTGGGAAAAAAAAAATAATAGTAATGAGTGTGGAAAGAGATCAGAAGGTCCTAGAGAGCATGTGGAAATGGAGGGCAGCACAAGCCAGTGCAAGCGCCTGTAGACACATGGGAATGTGGGCTGACATCTCATGTGCCCAACTCTCTTGCTGACATCAGTAGGCATTGGCCCAGATCCCAAGAACAAAGAGGGAGCAAGGCCAGGACCAGGGCACTGAGTATGACAGAGAAGGGCTTAAAAGACTGGCGTAGCCCTCCCACTTGATGTCAGCATGATGGAGAATTATGGTCATAGCCCCTAGTGGGGCTAGGGGCTACTTGCTTCCTGAAACAAGGCACAGCACCTGCTGTGACTGATAGTGATCAACTACAGTGTGTGATTGACAGGACGGGAGATACCCAACAAGAGATCCTCCAGTGGAGAGGCTTTATTATAGCTGATTGCTTCTCACCACTCCCAGTGTATGTTGGTGTGGAGAGTACAGATGCCCAAATTTTTTAACCTCCTCCCAAACACAGCAGTCAGAGCCCTGTAGAAAAAGAAAGAGCAAGATGCAGAGAAGGAATCCCATATTATTTGCTATATTGCTCTTTGAAGTGTGCTGATAGTTGCAGAGACAAAACGTCACTGTGGGCAAAGGCGGAATTGTTTTAGCACAAGCATCCCAAAAAAATACTCCTGCAAGTATTTGTGAGAGCACACTTCTTTGGCTTTAAGTTACCTGCTATTGGACAAAGATATATGGAAAAAAGTAAAAGTTCAGAAAAACCTTCTAACATACTCCATGAAAGGCAGCAGCATCTGATGACATCAATGCTAACAATAGCTAGAATAAAAATTCATCCTCAGCTTATTGACATCAAGTCCTTTGGAAATCAGAATGTCCAAGTGCTTTGAATATACACACTAAGACAGCATGCAAAATTAGCAATCAAAAGAAACCACTATGATGTTGAGCAGCCCCTTCACTCCAGCGTGCCTGAGGCATCATGATACTGACTTTCTTAGTAAATAATCATAAGGTTATTTTCTACAGAGAAAAGCAATACATGTAAGAGCCAAGTACTGTTATTATATTGATGAGAAATGGAGTACTGCCTTTTGTTTCCTAGAGAGGAGAATCATGACTCAAGACGATGATCGTATATTTTTCCCTGGAAGGATTTGCAGATATTTATTTTGTAACCTTAATGTATCTCCTGCCCCAAAGGAAGGTGTGTGTGGGTACCTTGCAATATTGAAAATAATCAGAAACAAATCAAGTTTATAAACTAACTAGTCTCCTTTCCAGTTCAGAAACCCTTGTCTTGCTCCCCTTACTATGTTAAGGGTCAAGCACAGCATAGTTCATAACCTGTGCCATAAATCTCACCGGGCCACAAGAGGGAGCAGCTTTCAGAGGTGCAGACGATGAGAGGTGACAAAAAAACCTCCAGTTAACAAATAAAATCAACAACAAAACACCATGCAGGAGATACTCAGAAGAACACAGACGGTGCGGCACTATCCCAGCCAGCCGGGTGTTCAGATTTTACAGTGTTATCTGTGGGTTTAGCCTTTGTGCTGAAGAGAGGTTGTTCTTTGCAATTGATTCAATCCAGCAGATATCCCTGTGCTCACTCCCAAAGATATTCCAGGGTTCGCCTTAACACTTTCTCCTAGCGGAGGACAGCAGTTACTGCTTTACTGCCCGTAGAGGTTAGAAGAGAGAGAAAACTTCAAAGATCACATTGAATCAAAGCTACCAGAAGTAACTGGTGAAGACTCAGATGTTTCCAAGCTACCTGATATATTTCAGCACTTCAACACTTGTAGGGTGGATTTCCTTCTTTCTTTTCTCTTCTTCTTCTTTTTTTTTTTTAACAAACAAATACAGCCCCTCCCTGGCTTTCACTAACACTGCTGAAGTGTTCATCTAAGCACCTAACACTGCTGATTCTGTTCACCTAAGCAAATTGCTGTGAGTTGCTGACAATGGATTTAATCTCTTGCAGGAGCCATTAACACCAGAGAATGGATTTTCTGCATGTCCTGACAGACTGCTGGTCACCTTGCTCTGCCACACAGTCACACACTGCAGTGACATTTCTAGGCAGACAGGTGCTACTCTTTGTTGTGAGATATCTCAAGGGCCATGTCTTCACCTGCATCCCGTATTTTTGTTGGCATGATCAAACTTCTAAGGGAATGGAATTCCTTTCTTTCTTTTTTTTTTTTAATCGCCTCTTAGGCCTTTTTTAGTTAACATAGAGGTTTCAGTGGGAATTTCCATTCTTTCTGGACTGCAAAGAACAGACTTCTTCATCATAGAATCATAGAACTGCTTGGGTTGGAAGGGACCTCAAGGAGCATGAAGCTCCAACCCCACTGCCACGTGCAGGGCCACCAACCTCCATATCTTACACTAGACCTGGCTGCCCAGGGACCCGTCCAATCTGGCCTTGAACACCTCTAGGGATGGGCGTCCACAACCTCTCTGGGCAGCCTGTTCCAGCACCTCACCACTCTCTGTAAAGAACCTCCCCCTGACATTCAACCTAAATCTTCCTTCCTTCAACTTAAAATCATTTCCCCTTGTCCTGCCATTATTTACCCTCATAAAGAGTTGACTCACCTCCTGTTTGTAGGCTCCCTTTAGGTATTGGAAGGCTGCAATGAGGTTACCCTACAGCTTTCACTTCTCCAGGCTGAACAAGCCCAGCTCCCTCAGCCTGTCTTCATAGGGGAGGTGCTCCAGTCCCCTGATCATCTTTGTGGGCCTCCCCTGGACCCTCTCCAACAGCTCTCTGTCTTTCTGGTACTGAGGGCTCCAGACCTGGACACAGTACTCCAGATGGGGCCTCACAAGAGCAGAGAGGGACAATCACCCCCCTGTCCCTGCTGGCCACCCCTCTTCTGATGGAACCCAGGATACCATTTGCTTTCCATGCTGCAAGAGCACACTGCTGGCTCATGGTAAGCTTTTCATCCATCAGGACCCCCCAGTCCTTCTCTGCAGGGCTGCTCACAAGGACTGCTCCTTCCAGTCTGTATAAATGGCTGGGATTCCTCTGGTGCAAATGCAAAACCTTGTACTTCACTGTGTTGAACTTCATTAGGTTCACCCAGGCCCACCTTTCACGTCCGTTGAGACCCCTCTGAACGGCATCCCTTCCTTCCATTGTGTCAACTGCACTACTCAGCTTGGTGTCATCAATAACTTGCTTTAGAACACATCAGGATATCATCAGAAATATTTTTTTCTCCTGGTCTTCCCACAAAGCACAGTGAAGGCTCTGGAGGACACTTCTTTCTTAAAATATCACATCAGAGTATCTGTGCACAGCACGACCATGCATTGGACTACTTTTTTCTGCCTGCTGCATGGTTCAGGTTAACCTCATTTTATGTGAGAGCCCAGCTCCTAACTGCCCACGTACGTCCATACAACAGCATGGAGAGGGGCACAAAATTTTCATTACTTCCTTGGAAAAAAACAGTAGAAACAAATGGCATACCATACTGGCATACCACCGCTGCATGCAGCACAATCCTATATGTCACAAAGGGAAGAAACCTGAGCCTGGACAGTATGGGTGTAGCCATCTATTCAGCTAAGAATTCAAGTCCACATCAGGTAATAAACATGACAGTAGCATTTTGAGGATCAGATGTAATTTTCTTGGCCCCTGTAATCAAACTATGGAGTCAGAGGAACAAGGAGACGGCCAACAGAGATTTGGAACACTGGATTCCCTCTCCCAGAACCAGCACTCTTACTTCCTTCATGCACTTTGGAAAAGCTTTGGTCGTGAGGAAGGCTCTCAGCTCTTTTGCAAGCAAGCAGTGAGACTTCTTGCTACCACAATAAATAAAGCAGAAAGGCCTTTATTTGTGCTTTCTTGCACGCACAGACAGACTAAGTGGTTCCCAGTGCAAGAGCTTATCTGATGACTGAGACCAGCTAACAAATTCTCTTTTGACTTGATTTAGAATAAAGACATAGATTAATATCTCCCATCCCAAAATTAGACTTTCTTTTCCTTGAACTACGTAAATCTCTTTGTAGAAATAATTAAGCATTCACTGGCCAAGAAGAGGAATGGGAAGCACAGACCAGTAATTCTCCAGCCTTCTGGTTAGCTTGCTCATCTGGGATGTCAGCAAGTCAGGTCCGAATTTCTTCTGCAATATCTAGTTAATTATTCATATAAAACAGAACAGCTTCTACAAGAGAGACTGGCAGTTAGTCTGCTCTCTTGAGGGGTGGGAGAGCTGAGTTCAATCCTCATTCTAAATCACGGTGAGGGAAGTTCTTAGAATGATATATTACTTTGCAGGACAGCACTAACAATCTGGCTGTTGGGTGGAGCGCTTGCACGATTTGGCAAAGTTGGCGTAACATTTGACTGCTTGCCTACCTTGAAAGCTCATGTATCAAGGATGAGAATTGTTTGTTAAATAAGTTGCCCATCAAGCAAACAATACCAATTTCCTTCACAGTGCAAGGGGAACAAAAGCATTTCTGAATGCAATTCATCTCTTTAATTAAAAAAAAAAAAAAAAGAAAAAAGAGTGAGATGATTTTTCTCTATAAGTTTTATTTGACCATAAAAGAGTCTAGATCTCCAGCTGGGCACAGATCTATGTTTGGAAGGTACCCAAGGTCAGCTGAAAGGAAGCTCATTTGAATTTCCACGAAGCACCCAGCATTATGGTGCAGATGTCATGAAGCACCGAGTGCCATGGTGCACAGAACTGAATGTCCTGGTGCACAGCACTGAGCCACAGCAGAACTCCTCTGGGACCATGAGGGCCCTGGCCCTGCTAAGTGGCACAAGCTCTCTGTGTGGGGCTCTCTCCATTAGCCATGTTGAATTATGTCTTCCTCTTTTCTCACTTTGCTCAGTCATTTGGTTTTCTAATTGTGCTTGAAATGCATGTTGCTATAGCTGCACCTAGAACTAGAAAAGATTGTGAGACTGCAAATAAGTTGTATAACTGAGGAGTACACGTACGTTTTGTTTTTAATTAGCTCATAAATTCAAAACACTGGGAGAACCTAATTTATATGGCGATGTCAGTTAGTGGAAGAGCATAGTCCCTCCTCGATGCTTGTACTAAAAACTCCCATAGAATCAATGAGTGATAGTGTGCACGTCCCACTGACATTAACAGGGATCTGATCCACCCAATATGCTTGTGACAGCTCTCTCAGTGAGATGAGCTCAATGCCATCCAGATGGGGAAGCCACAAGTGAGTAGAACTGATTTTTTTTCTAGGTTGTTTTCAAATTAAACAAGTAATAAAGTTGCATGACTCCGTAGCCTGGCTCTGAAGCCTGCATCGTATTTTTAAATGTGGTATTAAAATGTCACTGTCATCTCACAGCAGATGGGGCAGGGGTTTCTCCTCACAGTAAAGTTTTCTAGGGAAGCATGCTAGGGAGAACATTTTGGCAGGGAGGCTCCTGTGTGGTAATGTCATCCAAATGTGGAGGTACTGCAGGGTGGGAGGCACTGGAAATGCTTGAGTCTCACCAGCCTCCATATGATATAGGGCATAGGTCAGAACCACACAGGGCTCTGGGTGCTTCCCTTGCCTAACCTCTGAGAGAGTGTGCAGATGTAGCTGGAGTGGTTAAAGGGTAGTAGTTAAAGAGCAGAAAGGCATCCGAAATGATACAAGTACTTAAATCAAGAATATAATCCAGAAAATCCACGCTGTAATAGCTGTAAAACTTCTCTACGCTTTGACTAATTGTGTACCAACCTACTTATCCCCAAATGCCCATGCTTTAGTTGCCAGTGTACACTAGGTCTCATGGATCTGGCAATGTAGCAGCTACACAGGCAGTATATTTATTTCTACAGCAGAGGTTAAAGTTGATTTCTGACATTTCCTTGCACCAGAGTGTAAGAGATGGACTCTCTCTTCACAGGTTGCACACCAGCATCTGAACAGACTCATAGGCCGCCAAGAGCAGGCATGCAGTAGCTTTGGAGTCTGTGCTTTGAAGACAAGGCAGCTGACTCAGTTGGGCAGCCAAGGACTTTGAATCCCAAGTAATCCAAGTGTCACACTCCAGGGTGGAGCATAAGCATATATGCAGCGATGCTCCACACTTGGTTTTGGTGACCACCTTGTGAGGATCTCCTCTGCATATGTCACTGTGACTCAGCTTCCTGAGACGCTTCCCAGACACTGAGCTGAGGCTTTCATTGTGTGCCTCTGTTCCACCCTGCCGGCTCAGGAATCAACAGGTGAAGGAACCGCCTTGACTTTGGTGATTTCTCTTCAGTAATGCTGTGAGAAAAAGCATGGAATCGGATCCATATGGATTTAGCTTGTGTTTCAGATCACACACATGGAGTGCCCTTCTTCCTTTACTAGCAGAGAAAGGGTTTTTACAGCAACTTTCTCCCCTTCTTTTTGTATATACACTTTTTTCCTTCAAAAACTTTACAAACAGTGGAAATGCACATGCAGCTGCATTCAGGAAACATTTGTCAACTTTCCTTAACCTACAAACTCCTACATGTTTTTGTGTCAATAAATAGTTAACATGAATATGAACTATACAAATGCAGGAGTAGTATACTTGATGTATGGAACCAGTACACATCTCTTTTTCTACAGGAAACTGAACACATTCAATTAACAGTTTAATAATGGGGCAGTTCTATTTCTCTTCCACATCATGTGATTTTATCTTAGATTTGAACAATACACATACATGGTTTTTCTGTTTTTTAATAGCTACCATTTTGCTCACCCATTTTATTAGTTGTATGCCTTCATTTAAGATTGAGCATCTCCACATGGCTGACAATATATGTATTTTTTCTTATTGAATGGAATTGCCATTCAGTGAAGGCAGTTTCAACTCGGACCTGATTTTCAGGTGGCATCTTCTAGATATCAGTTGTATTAAAAACCATTCCTGCACATGTGAATTATAGTCTTTAGTAAAATATACTAAGTTGGATTCATACATGGCATTGCCATGTATCCACGTGGTTCCCAACTGTGCTCTGGAGCTGCTGTCTGTGGGACCTATATTTGATCAGATGTGTTAGCACATGTCACTCCAAAACACCTGCCCACAAGTACCATTGTGCCAGTTTGCCAGCAAGATTGCTTTTGTAAATTCATCCTGCTGTTACTCTTAAAGTTCACTATGCAATAGGCTAAGCCACATGGCTGAAACAGCGCTTGTACACAGAGCTTAAGATTTACAGATGTTAGGGACCAAACCCACCAAAAAAAGATTTTACCTTCACCATCCACTTGCTGTGGAGGGGAATGGTTCTAACACTATATATTCATTTTTGTTCGGTGATTTCTTTCTGGAAGCAAAATCATGGGAAAAGAAACTATTAAATTCTTTCTTGTAACACCTATATGACTTATTTTTCTATGCACAAAACCTTCTTTGGTTTGTTTCATTTTATGTTTATGTCCGTACTTGACCTTGAGTGAATAATCCATTATTTCAGCTGTTTCTGTCCAAGCTTTCTTTGCATGTTAGCTGATCAATAACACAGTCCAGTTATACGGCAGTATAAGCTTGGTAGTTTCATCGTTACTAACTTATCGTTTCTCAGTATTTGAGAAGTTCATCTGTGCATATGCCAAGTTTTCACATACATGTTCTTCATTCTGATTTTAGTTTTATTGCCAGTTGATGTAATAAGAAACGCTATATATCTCTGAGGTACCTATTACTTTTCAAAAGTGTTTGAGACTTTACAGTCAAAAAGCATCCTTTGCCATATGTTATAAATTCAGTATGGCACTCTGATTACTTTCCCTCCTTTATCTATTTCATATAGTTTTCCATGCATCTCTGGAAAACCTCAATTTTTCACAAATAACCCATGTATACACATTTCATCTGGAAATGAAGTATTGCTCACAGCCATGCCTGAAGTCATCATCAGCCACAGCAAAGAAGCTAAGCAGTGAAATTAATTTCACTTCTGGCGCCATGCTATGAGACACACTAAAAAAGATATTTGCAAGAAATAATGGCAGCTTTATTGAATCTCCCATGTAATGAGAAATTCTGCATATGCTTGTAGATGGTGCTATTTCTGATAATAATTAATTAAGCATATACAGAGTCTATACACCAGTGCAGATATCTGGAACTCACAGGCTACTGCTTCTTCCTTGATTAGGAATGAGAGGTTTCTGGCTACTTGCTCAGATTATTGAAAAAGGATAGAGGTCAAACAAACACCCCCCAGAATCAAACGTCTTTTGATCCTGCTTGGTGCCATTCACAATTCATCTCATGTGTGCACTAAACATACTCAGGAGCACGCTGTCCTGCACTGTGGGTGAGCCCTAGAAATGTCTGTCTGACTAGCCACCTCTATGTGTCCTACCTGCCTGTGTGACATTGCCCTGATAGGAGAACCAGAAAATTGCTTGCCAAATGGGCCACAATATTTGGCAGGGAACTCACATGGTGAGGACACAGACAATGAATTGGGAATGCTTCCTGAGTTTTCTAGGCCCTTCAGTTCAGATAAGATAAGGCAAAGCCAACAAGATTTGAAGTTAAACAAGAAGAGAGGTGTAATTTCTGCTTTTCATACCTTCCTTCCCTTTGTCTTCATCATCAGAGCAAACAGATTTAAGTTATTATGAATAAAATATTATTCTCTACTGTGTGCAAAATTTTCAGGCAAATATATTATTGTTTTCCTACTGTAGAGAGTACTAGCAGCAAGCCAAGTTGAAGATGTCTGGTATGTGCCTAGAGCTCTGCTCATTTCGCTTGTCCACTCATACACACATTCCTCAAAGAACACTCATACTCAGTCTGGCAGTAAATAAAAACAAGAGATCCACCTGCACTACAGGCACAATAGTATCTTTCAGTGCAGAACACAATCTCCAGCCACAGAGATCATGTAGTGACTTCTATCTACGTGGAGATATAACTGAATCAATGAAACAGCGTTGAGCACTGTGACTGAGCAGACAGCACAAGGCATCTTAGAAGTAATTATGTTGTTTTCCTAATATTTGAATTATGTGAAAAGAAAATCAGGCTGAAGAAATCAGTTGTTAAAAAATTTCAGAGTTATAGAATCATTAAAGTTGGAAAAGACCTCTAAGATCATTTAGTGAAATACCACACTCCCTGAATCATGTCCCTAGCTACCACAGCTACAGGTTTCTTGAGCCTCTCATGCCAAATTTGGAATTATAACAATTGCTTATGATCCAGTCATTAACTCCGTGCTTGACACTTTCTTTGACACAGTCAGCTAGGATCCTGAGAATGCTTAGATGAAGGAAGCTTTGACCACAGTGACCAAACAATACATCTCAGAAAGTAACCAAACAATAAGATATTATTCATTTAATTTTAGAGTGCTACTCTGTTACTGGACTATTACTCACCTACTGTTGTCTTGTCATTAGAGATGCTGAAGCGAGATGACAAGGTTGCCTGCAAGCAATCAAAAACGGAAATCAGTTTGTACAATATTTTCTATTATCTTCATCCAACATGAAGGGACCTGAATTCATTTTACACTAAACCTTTCTCCTCAGAAATTTCTTCAGGTTTGAAAATGAAACACTGACATTTTGTGCAGATAACTTAGTAGGCCTTTAACACACGTGGAAAATAAAGGTTTCGTGTATTCTCTGCAGACATTTGTCACAACAGAGAACATTTCAGATTCATTGGAAATGATGGCATGAAGAAAAAAAAAGGATCATGCTGTTTTAATGCTAACTATGTATGTGGGACAACTAGGACCTCATCGTGTCCTTCCAATACTTGAAGGGAGGGCATAAACACGTGTGGGAAAGACTGTTTATGAGGGTGGATAGTGATAGGACAAAGGGGAATGGTTTTAAACTGAGACAGAGGAGGTTTCGGTTAGATATTAAAAGGAAGATTTTCACACAGAAGGTGGTGATGCACAGGTTGCTCAAGGAGGTTGTGGATGCCCCCTCCCTGGAAGCATTCAAGGCCAGGCCGGATGTGGCTCTGGGCAGCCTGGTCTGGTGGTTGACGATCCCGCACACAGCAGGGGGGTTGAAACTACGTGATCATTGAGGTCCTTTTCAACGCAGGCAATTCTATGATCCTAGGATGGTACGGATCTCTCCAGTTGGAAGGGTCCCCCAAGGATCAGCAAGTCCAACCCCTCACTCCGCAGAGGACCACCTAAATCAGACAGTCCTTCATCTGCAGCACCTCGGGGCCGTGCCCACTGCCCATTGGGGCAGCCCATTCCATGCCCACCGCTCTCTGGTGCAGGCCCTCTCCATGACCCCCAGCCGCCCCTGGGGCCCCCTGCCACAGCTCCATGCCGTTCCCTCGGGCCCTGTCGCTGTCACCAGGCAGCACAGCACAACTCAGCGCTGCCCTCCGCTCCCTGTGAGCAGCTGCAGCCGCCATGAGGGCTGCCCTCAACCTGCTCTGCTGTGGGCTGAGCACAGCCACGGTGCTCAGCTGCTCCTCAAACACTGTGCCCTCAGATCCTCCTCCATCTCTGGAGCCCTCCTGTGGACACTCTCTCCTCGCATCTTATGCAGTGGCACCCCAACCTGCACCCAGCGCTGCAGGCGAGGCCGCACAGCGCAGAGCAGAGCGGGACGGCCGCTTCCCTCGCCTGCCAGTGCTGGGCCTGACGCACCCCAGGGTACGGTTGACCCTTCTGAGTGCCAGGCGCACTGCCGCCTCAGATGCAATTTGCCGTCAAACCAGATCCCTTTTTGCCAGGCTGCGCTCCAGAACTTCACCCACAATGTCTGCACACAGAGCCAGGGCACCCCATCCCAGGTGCAGAACCCAGCGCTCGCCCTTCTTTGTGCAGATGGGAACCACCCTCATTTTGTCCAGATCTCAAGGCAAGGCCTCTTTATCCTCAAGGAGGTCAAAACTCCTCCCAGCTTAGCATCGTCCACAAACTCATTGATACAGCTAACAGATCTTTATTGGAACCAACAGTAAAAACAATATAGAGAAATGGCCTGGAAATGGAGCCCCTCAGAATCCCAGTGGTAAAACACAGGGCAACTGTCAGGACAAAGTCAGCCAATCCTCCAGTGCAGCCATGTTTTAGTTCTCAAGGAACATTCTAAGGCATCCATAGCCAAGGCTTTATGATGCCATGAGGCAACACCCCAACAAAAGCTCTAAACACGGGAAACCTGACAACAGAACACCAGCTGTGATGCAAGCCAGCCAGCCAACAAAGGCAGGCAGGCTGGGGCCACGGTTCCAGCCAGCCAGCCAAGGAGGCAGGCAGGCAGGGGCCATGACTCCAGCCAGCCAGCCAGCCAAGGCACGCAGGCAGGTGCCAGGGGCCACGACTCCAGCCAGCCAGCCAAGGCAGGCAGGCAGGGGCCACGACTCCAGCCAGTCAGCCAAGGCAGGCATGCAGGGGCCATGGTTCCAGCCAGCCAGCCAAGGCAGGCAGGCAGGGGCCACGACCCCAGCCAGCCAGCCAAGGCATGCAGGCAGGGCCACGGCTCCATCCAAGGCAGCCAAGGCAGGCAGGCAGGTGCCAAGTCTCCAGCCAGCCAGCCAAGACAGGGAGGCAGGGGCCAGGATTCCAGCCAGCCAGTCAGCCAAGGCATGCCGGATGGGGTCACAATTCCAGCCGACAGCCAAGGCAGGCAGGCAGGCAGGGGCCACGACTCCAGCCAGCCAGCCAAGGCAGGCAGGCAGGCAGGGGCCACGACTCCAGCCAGCCAGCCAAGGCAGGCAGGCAGGCAGGGGCCACGACTCCAGCCAGCCAGCCAAGGCATGCTGGATGGGGTCACAATTCCAGCCAGCCAGCCAAGGCAGGCAGGCAGGGGCCACGGTTCCTGCTAGCCAGCTAAGGCAGGCAGGCAGAGGTCACGACTCCAGCCAGTCAGCCAGCCAGCCAAGGCAGGCAGGCAGGCAGGCAGGGGCCAAGACTCCAGCCAGCCAGCTAAGGCAGGCAGGCAGGGGCCACGACTCCAGCCAGCCAGCCAAGGCAGGAAGGCAGGGCCATGGCTCCAGCCAGCCAGTCAGCCAAGGCAGGCAGGCAGGTGCCACGACTCCAGCCCGCCAGCCAAGGCTTGCAGGCAGGGGCCAATACTCCAGCCAGCCAGCTAAGGCAGGCAGGCAGGCTGGGGCCAGGACTCCAGCCAGCCAGCCAAGGCAGGCAGGCCAGCAGGGGCCACGACCCCAGCCAGCCAGCCAAGGCAGGCAGGCAGGGGCCACGACTCCAGCCAGCCAGCCAAGGCAGGCAGGCAGGCAGGGGCCACGATTCCAGCCAGCCAGCCAAGGCATGCTGGATGGGGTCACAATTCCAGCCAGCCAGCCAAGGCAGGCAGGCAGGGGCCACGGTTCCTGCTAGCCAAGGCAGGCAGGCAGGCAGGGGTCACGACTCCAGCCAGTCAGCCAGCCAGCCAAGGCAGGCAGGCAGGCGGGGGCCACGACTCCAGCCAGCCAGCCAAGGCAAGCAGGCAGGGGCCACGACTCCAGCCAGCCAGCCAGCCAAGGCAGGCAGGGGCCACGGTTCCAGCTAGCCAGCTAAGGCAGCCAGGCAGGGGCCAAGACTCCAGCCGACGCAACAACGGACCACGACTCCAGCCGACGGAAGCAGGAACCACGTTTCCAGCCAGCCAGCCAAGGCAGGCAGGCAGGGGCCGCGACTCCAGCCAGCCAGCCAGCCAAGGCAGGCAGGAAAGGGTCATGACTCCAGCCAGCCAGCCAGCCATGGCAGGCAGGCAGGCAGGCAGGGGCCAAGACTCCAGCCAGCCAGCTAAGGCGGGTAGGCAGGGGCCACGGCTCCAGCCAGCCAACCATGGCAGGCAGGAGGGGCCACGGTTCCAGCCAACTCAACAACGGACCACGACTCCAGCCGACGGAAGCAGGAACCACGATTCCAGCCAGCCAGCCAAGGCAGGCAGGCAGGGGCCACGACTCCAGCCAGCCAGCCAAGGCAGGCAGGCAGTCGCCATGACTCCAGCCAATCAGCCAAGGCGGGCAGGCAGGGACCACAACTCCAGCCGACGCAACAACGGACCTCGACTCCAGCCGACGGAAGCAGGAACCACGATCCCAGCCCGCCAGCCTAGGCAGGCAGGCAGGGCCATGACTCCAGCCAGCCAGCCAGCCAGCCAACGTAGGCAGGCAGGCAGGCAGGGGCCAAGACTCCAGCCAGTCAGCCAAGGCAGGCAGGCAGGGGCCACGGCTCCAGCCAGCCAACCAAGGCAGGTAGGAGGGGCCACGGTTCCAGCCAACGCAACAACGGACCACGACTCCAGCCGACGGAAGCAGGAACCACGATTCCAGCCAGCCAGCCAAGGCAGGCAGGCAGGAGTCGTGAATCCAGCCAGCCAGCCAAGGCAGGCAGGCAGGGGCCACGACTCCAGCCAGCCAGCCACCCAAGGCAGGCAGGAAGGAGCCACGACTCCAGCCAGCCAGCCAGCCAAGGCAGACAGGCAGTAGTCGTGAATCCAGCCAGCCAGCCAAGGCAGGCAGGAAGGGGCCACGACTCCAGCCAGCCAGCCAGCCAAGGATGCAGGCAGGCAGGGGCCACGACTCCAGCCAGCCAGCCACCCAAGGCAGGCAGGCAGGCAGGGGCCACGACTCCAGCCAGCCAGCCACCCAAGGCAGGCAGGCAGGCAGGGGCCACGGCTCCAGCCAGCCAGCCAGGCAAGGCAGGCAGGCAGGCAGGGGCCACGACTCCAGCCAGCCAGCCACCCAAGGCAGGCAGGCAGGGGCCACGACTCCAGCCAGCCAGCCAAGGCAGGCAGGCATGCAGGGGCCACGGCCCCAGCCAGCCAGTCAGCCAAGGCAGGCAGGCAGGGGCCACGACTCCAGCCAGCCAGCCAAGGCAGGCAGGCAGGCAGGGGCCACGACTCCAGCCAGCCAGCCAAGGAGGCAGGTAGGCAGGGGCCACGACTCCAGCCAGCCAGCCAAGGCAGGCAGGCAGGCAGGGGCCACGACTCCAGCCAGCCAGTCAGCCAAGGCAGGCAGGCAGGGGCCACGACTCCAGCCAGCCAGCCAAGGCAGGCAGGCAGGCAGGGGCCACGACTCCAGCCAGCCAGCCAGCCATGGCAGGCAGGCAGGGGTCACGACTCCAGCCAGCCAGCCAGCCAAGGCAGGCAGGCAGGCAGGGGCCACGGCCCCAGCCAGCCAGCCAGCCAAGGCAGGCAGGCAGGGGTCACGGCTCCAGCCAGCCAGCCAAGGCAGGCAGGCAGGGGCCACGACTCCAGCCAGCCAGCCAATGCAGGCAGGCAGGAAGGGGCCACGGCCCCAGCCAGCCAGTCAGCCAAGGCAGGCAGGCAGGCAGGGGCCACGACTCCAGCCAGCCAGCCAGCCAAGGCAGGCAGGCAGGGGTCACGGCTCCAGCCAGCCAGCCAAGGCAGGCAGGCATGCAGGGGCCACGGCCCCAGCCAGCCAGTCAGCCAAGGCAGGCAGGCAGGGGCCACGACTCCAGCCAGCCAGCCAAGGCAGGCAGGCAGGCAGGGGCCACGACTCCAGCCAGCCAGCCAAGGAGGCAGGTAGGCAGGGGCCACGACTCCAGCCAGCCAGCCAAGGCAGGCAGGCAGGCAGGGGCCACGACTCCAGCCAGCCAGTCAGCCAAGGCAGGCAGGCAGGGGCCACGACTCCAGCCAGCCAGCCAAGGCAGGCAGGCAGGCAGGGGCCACGACTCCAGCCAGCCAGCCAGCCATGGCAGGCAGGCAGGGGTCACGACTCCAGCCAGCCAGCCAGCCAAGGCAGGCAGGCAGGCAGGGGCCACGGCCCCAGCCAGCCAGCCAGCCAAGGCAGGCAGGCAGGGGTCACGGCTCCAGCCAGCCAGCCAAGGCAGGCAGGCAGGGGCCACGACTCCAGCCAGCCAGCCAATGCAGGCAGGCAGGAAGGGGCCACGGCCCCAGCCAGCCAGTCAGCCAAGGCAGGCAGGCAGGCAGGGGCCACGACTCCAGCCAGCCAGCCAGCCAAGGCAGGCAGGCAGGGGTCACGGCTCCAGCCAGCCAGCCAAGGCAGGCAGGCAGGGGTCACAACTCCAGCCAGCCAGCCAAGGCAGGCAGGCAGGGGCCACAGCTCCAGCCAGCCAGCCAAAGCAGGCAGGCAGGCAGGGGCCCTGGTTCCAGCTAGCCCGCCAAGGTAGGCAGGCAGTCGCCATGACTCCAGCCAATCAGCCAAGGCGGGCAGGCAGGGACCACAACTCCAGCCGATGCAGCAACGGACCTCGACTCCAGCCGACGGACGCAGGAACCACGATCCCAGCCAGCCAGCCCAGGCAGGCAGGCAGGGCCATGACTCCAGCCAGCCAGCCAAGGCAGGCAGGCAGGGGCCACGACTCCAGCCAGCCAGCCAGCCAGCCAAGGTAGGCAGGCAGGCAGGCAGGGGCCAAGACTCCAGCCAGCCAGCCAAGGTAGGCAGGCAGGCAGGCAGGGGCCACGACTCCAGCCAGCCAGCCAAGGCAGGCAGGCAGGGGCCACGGCTCCAGCCAGCCAACCAAGGCCGGTAGGAGGGGCCACGGTTCCAGCCAACGCAACAACGGACCACGACTCCAGCCGACGGAAGCAGGAACCACGATTCCAGCCAGCCAGCCAAGGCAGGCAGGCAGGGGCTGCGACTCCAGCCAGCCAGCCAGCCATGGCAGGCAGGCAGGGGCTATGACTCCACGCATCGAACAACTGTCGTCAGGAAGTGGCTGTGACGCCAGCCAGGATTCAGAATAATAAAATAAACAGAGAAAAAATGAATTAAACAATCCTTGGTCATGTCCGATTTGTCCAGACCATGCTGGGGCAGTTTCTCCCCCTAACAAATTTTCAGAGACACGACTAATTGGGTGGTTTTTGTCTTTTTTTGTTTGTTTGTTTGTTTGTTTTTGTTTTGTTTTGGTATATGTTAAGGCATTGTCTAATAACAAGTCAACTTCTTGGAGTGGATCCAGAGCAGGGCCACTAAGATGAGCAGAGGGCTGGAGCACCTCTCCTATGAAGAAAGGTTGAAGGAACTGCGCTTGTTTAGCTTGGAAAGAGAAGGCTCCAGGGCCTTCCAGTACTTGAGGGGAGCATATAAAGAGGAGGGGAATGGCTGATTATGAGGGTTGCAGTGCTAGGACAAGGGGGAATGGTCTTAACCTGAGACAGGGCAGGTTTCGGTTAGATATGAAAAGGAAGATATTCACACAGAGGGTGGTGATGCACAGGTTGCCCAAGGAGGTTGTGGATGCCCCCTCCCTGGAAGCATTCAAGGCCAGGCCGGATGTGGCTCTGGGCAGCCTGGTCTGGTGGCTGGTGACCCTGCACATAGCAGGGTGCTTGAAACTAGATGATCATTGTAGTCTTTTTCAACCCAGGCCATTCTATGATTTTATGATTCTATGATTCTATGATTCTATGATTCTATGATTCTATGATTTTGGATCTGGTCCAGCATCACTCTGGAAAAATGTAAAATGGTGCAAGGAGAGGGGCAGTGATCTGAAGCACTAACAGGTAGGTAGAACAAATTTTCTTTATGGCAGACCTCTTTAAAACTGCTACTCACAAAGACAAATACTGGACCAAATGGGCTTCAGCAACTGCCTCTTAATGTAAAGCATTTCCACACATGGACCTCTCTTTGTACATCTGTATTTTTAATATCTTGCCATTTGCACTCGTGTTGCTTACAGCAAAACTCTGCTTT
This sequence comes from Tetrao urogallus, assembly GCF_951394365.1. Lineage (NCBI taxonomy): Eukaryota > Metazoa > Chordata > Aves > Galliformes > Phasianidae > Tetrao > Tetrao urogallus. The sequence continues at coordinate 50,249,149 of NC_136816.1, read as the reverse complement.
TGGTTACACAAGCAGAAAGCAGTAGCTTTTCTCTGTATTTATATTACTATAGGAACGGGTAAAATCTGGTGTAAAATTCTAAAACTGATTTCATATGTATTTTTACTCATGTGTCAGCAAAGAACTACAAATATCTGCCAGCAGTCAGGTAAAGTGTATTTTCAAAATTCCTGTGGAGAGAAAAAGTGTACAAAGAGTGTTCTGAAAGCAGTTGTTTTCAGTGCTGTAACCAATTTCACGGCTGATAACACAAATCTACCAGCAGATAAGCAAAATATGCTGGTGTGATTAACTAAATTCTGACCTACTGCATAGTGAAGAAGTTGCACTTTTCACTTCTCTTACCTTTAGAGCTACTCAGCTATCCTCCTCCCATTGGATTTAATAAGTTTTTCATGAGCTCATTGTGAGCCGCTTTTGTTTGCAATTATGCCTTTCATATCACAGGATTTCATAGATGATATCTGAAGATCCAACAGGACATTATGCAAGCATTTCAAACATGTTATAGTTCTCCTATATAGTTCTCTTCCATAGTTCTTAATCTAGTCATCCTCAAGTGGGGTCAATTTTAACACAGTTTAAGGCTCCCTGGGTCACAAAAAAGCAAGTTTCCAACACCTTTCTAGTAATAAGTTGCTTCAATCACTTCTTTCATAATGCAGCAGTAGCATTTATGAGCATTCCCCAGGATCTTCTCCAGCTTTGTCTTGAATAATTTCAAGAAAATCATATGCAATATTTAAATTCAATGTAAAAGTACATAGAATTTTCTTCCTAGAAAAAAAATGTGTTCAATATCTTGCCCTGTTCTGTTAATTTGAGTAAAACTCAAGATCATGCAAAACTAAGATATCAACAAAAAAACACTGTACACTAGGAGTGAAAATAAGAATGTAAATAGCTGCTTGAATCCAATCTAAGAAGACCTGACAGAGAAAGGGAGGAGCTTTATCTGCATATTTAATCTACTTTAAGACAATGACTTCAGAAATTCATGTCATCTCCACCTGGGCATTTTCTATTAAAACTTCCATGGAAAAAATATCCAAATAAAAAAGATCATAAAACATAAGCTACATCCTACCTCTTATATTTCTTTGGCCAGTGAGAGTGGTAAATGATATAAAGAAAGCTTGCAAATAAAGCCATTCTCTATCAGGACTCAAATGGCCAGCTCTCTGCAGTGGAAAGTGTAACATATTTGTACTAATTTCTGTTGGTTTAAGCAATGGGCTTCTTTTAAGACAGCATCTCGGAAAGTGTGCAAGCAATGCTCTGATAACTGATCACTAGCTAATTATTTGTAACGTACAATCAGCTGTGAGAGCCAACTACTTTATGGCTGATAATGCTGTTCTGGTCATGAAGGTTAAAGTGCACAATGACAATGAAAATGCCTGTTAGCAGTTTAAGCTGTATGTAACAGCTCATTGTCAGGGATTTAGTTTTACTACTAGACCTGTTTGCTCATCTGTGACCAGTAAAATTCTCTAGCAGAGATTCCCCAGGACAATCTTCATATCCCCAAGTTGTTACTGCTGGCCCACTCTTTGGAAATCACTACATTTCTGGAACAGTCACCTCACGCATAGCAGTGAGTTCCCTATTGCTGCCATGCACCTCAGAAATATACTACTAAACAAGGAAAGGGAAAGCAAAGAAATAGACCCATATAAATGATCTGATAGAACACGGTCCAGTTATCAGCACACAAGCAATACTGAGAACTGTCAGTCAGACAAGAAGTAGATAACAAGTAATCGATCTTTTCATTATATGGCACGTGGGAGGAACTGGGACAACGCTCTAATTTGTGTACAAAAACAGCTTGCCTTTTTGGAAACATTTTTCCTGAACGAGTAGTAGGGCACTGACTGTATGAAATGAAATGCCTTTGATCAATGCTCAAGTATGTTACTGAGTGAAACAAAGTGAGTCACATCTGTTTAGAAGAGTTTGGGGCAGAAATGTGTGCGTGCTAAGATGAGCCAAAACAGGAGGAAGACACCAGAGAGGTAGAACTGCAGACAAGAATTCAATCCAACTCTGCCTGGTCCATCTGGAGAACTCTTTCCATCCTTTAAAAATTATAATTCCAGTTTCAACTAGCATGAATGATCACAGTCTTATTCTAATCAATGGTAGCATCTCTCCGCAGCGTAAACCCATTTTGTACCAGACAACCTCTCAGGGCAGTTCAGAGAATTGGTGTAAGTGCAACTCAGCACTGCAAAATTTTCCCATCCACACACTAAATCCATTCTAAGTTGAAACTAACAAGTTCACAGTGCAGAGAACTATTTGCCTCTTTCAGTACACAGTGTTATCAGCACTGTTCTGTGCTATCTTCTGAAACATGGCAATTTGTACTGAAAAGGTCAAAAACAGCTACTACTGCATGGGTAGCAAAGCATGAAAATGAAGGATAAGTGCAATTTTATCTAGAAGGTAAAACTCATTATAAGCCACACTTAGATTGTTATTATTATTTTCTATCCACGGCGTATTTCTTTTTCCTGCTTTTATTATGTGTTCTAAACAATTTTAGAAAGAGAAAAAAATAAGAAGTGGAAAGTCTACAGCCTCCTATTTTCAGGGTAAAGTAAAGTTCACTGTCTTTGATTACAGCAAGTATTTCCAGTTAATGTAATCAATGATATAGAGGCTGAGAAATGTATTTGATCCTGGAAGTGAAAGAATGAAACATATAATTAGCTGCACCAATAACAGTTTCAGCAGATGGATAAGAGAACAGTGCTTCTAATGGGGCTTTTTTGACCCAGGGGAGATTGGCAATCACTTTTGCTGGCTGGACACAGTGTTGAGAGCAGCTGGGAGTTCAGTCTGTGACAAATGGGTTCATGCAATTTGTTAAACAAGTGCATTCGTGAGCAACACTTTTGTGGATATTCCCAGGGAAAACAAAAACAAAAACAAAAACAAAATTGCAAAGATCTCTAATTGTTGTGAGCCACCTCTCAGTTCTGTCAAAAACATTAAAGTGTGCAAAATATTTATTTAATTCTCACATTATGTACAACACCTGCTGTGTATATGAGCTTAGCTACTGCCTTCCTCCTCTCTGTTTTTCTACGCTTTTTCTCCTCCTGTTGTTGTTCTAATCACACTCACTTTTAGAGGATTCCTTGTCTTTTTCAGAGATGTGTTTCAAAAGTTCCGTATATTTCCTGTACCTTGCATCCTTTTGGTATTACTTTTTGGTATACTTTTGGTATTACAATTACTTTGCATGGTCAAAGCAAGAGGCCTCTCAGGATTTTCAGCTTACAGGTTGTAGTGAGACTTTGAATCTTTTTTCCATAGAATGACAAAAAATATATTTTAAAATTCCTTGAGTCTCAGAAACGTAAAAATATTTAAATCAAGATCATTTCTAAAGGATGTTTGATATTTCAAGACATTTTTTGACTGTCCTACTACTTTATTTGCTTTATTTAATGCTTGTCATATTTACTGTGTAATAACCAGGATATTCTGTTTTGTTGAATTTTTAAGTATACACTAAAAGCATCTGCTACTTAAAAAATATACATCATCTTATTCTTAGATCAAAGAGTCTCCAGTTCATGCAGTTATAGCAAATTTTGACTAAATTTTGATACATAGAGCAAGAATATATAAGCATCCAGTGCACTAAAAGGATAAGCAGCTGATTTGAGTATCTTCAAATAGCTTTCCCTAGAACACCAAAAAAAACCAAACAACAGAGCTACATGCATAAGCTGAGCATATCTAGAACAATCTGCTTTTTAGGTTCTAATCTACAGCACATGATCACAGCTGCTGATCATAAAAGCTGAAAGTTCAACAATTATTTCACAAGATATGCTCAGCCACTTCTAATAAAAACTGTTTCTAAAATGCCAACATCTGCTAAAATAATTCCAGTAGAATTGAGATAAAAGGGCAACATTCATCACAGTAATTATTTGTTGTTATTATTCACGCAGGTAACTGTAGTGCATCTTAGGGCTCCTTTGCACGCAAAAATGCTTATTAGAAATGAGGTGAAAGACTAAAAATTTAAATTGGAATAATGCAATTGAGCGAATCATTTCCTATCATCTAACAGGAAAAGTTTTTCTTTGCTAGTCCTATAGATCAAAGAACACTGGTTTCAGTCTTAAAACGATTGCTGCTAGTGCACTTGGGCATTTCTTTCTGGATTACTGACTATCAGAAGCCGTCTTGTGGTAAAGAAAACATGACTTACACAAACTATATAACCATCTTAATTAACATTCCATCATAGAGGTATGAACTTTGCTTAGTAACTACCAGTTTTTTCTCAAGTGGTATCATTCATTGGTGTTTCAAATTAAAGTATCTGAAATACACAATGCACTGAAAGGATGTGCCAAAATTCAACTGAAGAGAAATATGTCATTTGCTATGGCTTCAGCAATGGGAAAAAAAAAATGCTATTTTTCCTCTAGGGCATTCTACAGCTACTATATTCTATTTGGGAAGACTGACACTTCCCCTTGTCTCAGATAGTGGTCACAGCTAGGGACTAGACTCAAGCCTGGGCTGGTGCTTTGCAGTAGCACTTTCATTTGGCAGTCTTACTGAAACTCTGCTCCTTGCTTTTCTGCAGAGGGTAAAGATTGCTGGGATTATAAAAGAAAAATTAAAGCTCACATTATGGCCTGTGACAGGTCTCCCAGCTTTGAACTCTAACTTCAGGCCAGGTGTGAGCAGCACCTCACACTACAAGTTATATGCTAGGATCTTCAGGAACTGACAGCTAAAAGACATGAATCACACATTCCTATACTTCTGAAGAGGTGGAAACAGAGCACCTGAGATATGCAATAGGCTGCTCCACTGGGAAATATGTCAAGACTGCATACGAAGGTGCACCCTGAAATGATCTGGCTTTTGTAGACCTTTCATCACCTACTATTTTGTAGCTTACTGGGGATTTAGGGCAGACAGAGCTAGTCACTGATCATGAAGCATGGGAACTGAGCTGCATTTACTCACAGTCTTTGTGAGCTGCAGACTGTTTACTCTGTAAGAAAGCCATTAGTTTCCAATATGCCTCTCAGTATTTTTGCAGACTACATTATAATGTAAGTAAGTTTCAAGTCTATGACTTTCTCCCTTGTTTCTGCATAGGTTCTCATCTCCATGAGCACATAAGACCTAGTGCAGCCATCATCTTGGTTTGAGAGCCACCACAAGATAATTCCATGTAAAAATATGTTTCTCTGTGTATATCCAGTGAGCTGCAAGTACAAGTCTGCAAGTTCAGCTCCACTTGTTCTCATTCAGCCAGCCATTCACTCAGCACTTGCTGTAGCTGTGTTCTAAAGCAAAGCATCCCATTCAGGTCCATCATGTGCTCATGGAAATTTGCAGAATGTATTTCAAAGAAGTAGAGCAGAGGGAGACCAAGGACTAGTATCAAAACAGAAGCAAAAGTAAGCATGGAGATTAAATGTCAGAATTAAGAAAACCAGATCAGTAAACATAATGCCAATTAAAAAAAAAAATAAGGAAAAAAAAAAGGAAAATGAAAAGAAATGTCTCATAGAGTCTCTTAGAGGCATTAAACAAAAGATTGTGTAGAAAGATTCCACTCTCAAATGGATATAAGAAGCAGAATAATGAGTCAATTCAAGTTTCTGCTTCTGCAAAGTATACCTGATTCAGTGCACATTATTCTGTGTATAGTCAAGATAACCCACGGACAGTGTGCCAGAATTAACTAAGTACCCAACATATCAGCAAAGGTCTTTCAATCACTGAATGATGTCTGAGCCCAATAACAACAGCTGTGACTTTCAATTTACCGTTTCCTTGCAGTACTTGCATGCAAGGACTCATTGTAATATTTTCTCTGTGTCTTGTGGTAGCCACTACAGGTTGGAGCATTTTGGCTTTTGGTCCTCATAAGACACATAAAAAAGAACAAATGGCCTCCCACATGAGTTCTCTTGTAAGCATTTCCAGATTACATTGTACTGAATTTTTTTTTTCCAAATTCAATTACAGTGCATCAAGCTATACAGAAACACAAATATCTTGCCTGGTAAAATTTTCCTTGAACAAATAATAACACTACAAATATTTACCTCTTACTTCAAAAAATAATCTTGTTGCTAAAAAAATAAATGTGAGGTGAAAAGAAGAATTGCCTTATTGCTAAAAAAACTTTATTCTTCCACATACCAAGAGCACAGAAGCTGCTACTGAAGCAAAGTATCTTTCCAATCCTCAAAATATCAGAAGTTCCATCTGTGTATTAAGCTCTGTCTGTGTATTGAACACTGGGGGTCTTTCTCTTCTGGTGATGGAGATGACGTCCGTCTGCAACCATGGCTAAGAGCTTGCATGCTTCAGCTAGCTGCTTCTGGGTCTCATAAAGGTGTAGCTGTTACACCATGTTTCTATCATATGTTTATTGGATCCAACTACTGCTTCTCACTGAATATATAAATGTTAAGGTCTTTGGAGCTGAAACCATCTCTTTAATTCTATAAATTGGACATAAGTGTTTTATGTGGCAAACTTTCTAACTGCAGGACTTAGAGGCATTTCTGAAGTAGCAATGATTAACGAAACAGCCTTGGCCCCAGATGCCTTTTCAGGGTTGCCAAACATATATATAAAGCCACTTTATTAAATACACTCTAACTCTTGCAGGTTTCTTTCATCCCACATAAGTTATAAAATCCACACTGCAGCTGTTTGCTTCTGTGGAGAGTATAAACTGCAAGTACTCTCTTCCTGACAAGCTTTGCAACAGTCAGCTGATGATTTGGGTGCTTCAGGAAAGAAGAGGTCCTGTACAATGTACAAACTCTATTGAGACCCTGCATACACAGCCTGTGAACTCCCAGGGTTCCCTTGCAGAACACTCTAATAATCAAACCAGAACAAGTAAGGCTATTATTACTCTTCCTAACTTTTTCATAATACTCACAGGCCCAGTCAACAGTAAGAACTAAACAAGCCAAAGCATATGCTTTGCCATTCCAGTTATTGTTAATACATAATGTAACAAAAACAAACAAAAAAACTACCAATTTTCATCCCCAAACTTATTTTCCATTTACTACCAAACCTCCAAATAAACAATCTCCCACACAGCAGGAAACTTTCATGGTATGATGCAAGCTGAATGGTTTTCTAAGAACAGTATCCCCCCAAAACCTGGATTCTTTCTTTTTTTTTTCCTTTTTATTTATTTATTTTTTTATTTTTTTAAATTTAATGTTACTTAAAAATTAAAGATTATTCTTTTAACACTGATAGTGCCTGTGAAATTGCTTCCACATTAATCTTAATATTTTAATAATTACTGTTCAAGCTTTCAAATAAAGAAACAAACAAATAAGTGTTTCTCTTCTATCTCGTCAAATATTTATAGGCATTAAGAAAGGGTGATTACAGGGTGTTGGGGCTGTCTGTAAATTGCATTGGCTCAAGCTTGGATCAGGAGTTGGAACCTAAGGCACAGTGACAGAGCGCTCAAAAAACAGCATTGCCTCACTTCAGATACTTGCATAACATCACTGAACAAAAAATATAATAAAATATCCACCTGGAAAACTAGCAGCCCAAAGTCATGCGATTCTCAGCCCTCCATGAGTACTTCCAAGAGTTCTGTGCCATCTCAGTTCTCAGCTGCATCTGTTTGCTGAGGCAGCTAGTTGTACTGCCTCATTGGTCCTTGTCCAGGCAAACCAGCTCCTGGCTGAGCTCATCTCTTTTCTCCAAGTCAGTTTCTGGGTACCCTCCTATAAAGTAGACAAAAAGAAAAAATACAGGGACTAGGCAGGGGGACTTGCACAGGAGTTCTGGCAGTGCAGTGCCATTCTTGATGGATTTAGTGCAAGAACTTCCCGAACAATAGCTTTCCTCAAATTCCAGTTTCCCTCTGCTTGTCCGCTGCCGGCTGCCAGCTTTCTACCCCTATCCTCTTTTGCTGCAGTTTATGTATTGCCACATGGCTGCTGCTTCCACTGCCCCTCCATTACCAGAGCATCTATGGTACTGGAGAGGCTGCTGTCACCGGTGGCAACTTGAGCAGACCTTTTGCATACACATCTTCTGGAAGTCGATATTGATGTATTCTTTCTCTCAACATCAAATGAGAATGTTATTTTAATAAGAATGTCCTTAAGCCCTTTGTAATAATCACATAAAAAAAGGTCTGGCCCAAACACCTCTCCTTGCCTGCCAATAGATTCTAGTACAGAGCTGAATGTTCTTTTTCCAGCTCAATGGCTTTCTGCAGTGTGTGCTTCATTCTTGTAGGCATTCTTCTTGAAGTGTATGATCTGTCCAACACACAATGCTTATCTCCTCCTCATTTACCACTATTTTTTTCTTCTGTTTGGCCTTAGCCTTCCGTAATGAAAATCAGAACTACATCCATTATCCCAAAACCTAACAAGCACTCTTTCATTTATGAACTACAGAGTGGATCAGTGCAGAAGAGATTCCCCGGTCAGAAACAGACAGCTTTTGCTTTGGCTCTCAGGCTATTCAAACTCTCTGCTCTCAGAGAGTGCAAGAGAAAATGTTCCAAATGTGATTCAAATTTCACAATTATGATGATTCTTTAACAAGATGTGTAAAACCAGAATCCAGGACATAAATTGAAGAGAAATGGTTAAGAAGTACACTTAAAGAACAAGTGGTTCACGGTCAAAGCAAACTGATCGAGGCTTCTGCAAATCTGAAGCATTACCTAGATTTTTCTTAGTTATACACTTATTCACGGCTGAAAGACCCACATAGCCTCTAGTTTTCCTGTGAATGTCCTTTCTTTTACATCTCTCTTTTTTTTTTTTTTTTTTTTTTAATAAGAGCGAATTATTGACTAAATAACATTGAAGCATAGATCCTTGCACTGCTACGGCAACACAGCAAAAACAAGAAGCAGACATGCGGAAGGAGATCGCAGCAGAATGGGATTTATCCTGCACTGGCCTGATTATTTATGTAGTTTTCCTCTGCGGGGTTAGGAAAATTTTCCTCTGGCTGCCCTGTAGCTCTGTGTCCGGCATTGCTCCTCACCCTGCCTGCATGCTTGCGTATCTCCGAGAGGATTTTGTTTTCCTTCTCCCACCCCTGCCAGTAATTACCAACGCATAGTACCAGGGAATGAAGGAGGAGAGAACGCTGTAAAGAGGCCTACCACCAATTCAATCGTGCTTTGATTTAACAGCTCCAAGCCCTTTGAAAACATTTTGCCAAGAAAAGCTTGCCATCAACACGTATAATCTCTTATCAGGGGCCATTGAAAGCCTGGGCTCCGAGGTTAATTCTCCCATCGCAACGAGTTTCAATCAGTTCAAAACTCACATCGAGATGAAAGTCGCGGAGCCTTCTCGCCCGGTTTGTCCCGCAAAACCCACTGAGATCAACCGACTGGGGAGGATTAGGGCATGCTCATCTGTTGGCTCTCCAGCGGGACGGGCAGGCTCAAAAGAAAAACAATAATTAGGGATAATTGCTTGTGTCCAAACACAGGCATTAAAGCCCCTTTCCCCTTTGGTACTTTGTGAGCTGGAATGAAAAAGACACCCCCTGTTTTGACAGCTGGGCAGGCGAGCGGGACTGGTGACAGATGAAGTGAGACGTCCCCAGACATGCACGGCGCAGCGGGGCGGGCGGCCAGGGCCACCTCACACCGCCCCTCCGCGGGCGGAGCCGCCCCGCCGCCCCGAGATGGCCGCGCCGCCCCGAGATGGCCGCGCCGCCCCGAGATGGCCGCGCCGCCCCGAGATGGCCGCGCCGCCCCGAGATGGCCGCGCCCTCCAGCGGGCTCCGCCTCGGCGGGCATCGCTCCGTCGGGCGGAACGAGCGCCGGGGTGGGCGCGCGAGGTGGCCCCGGCGCTGCGTAGTCCCCGGGCGACACGGCAGCCCCGCAGCGGGCTGGCCGCCCCATAAAGTGCCCTGTGCCCGCGCTGGCTTCGCCTCGTCTGCGGCACGCCGGCGCTGGCGCCCCAGGGGCCGTGTGGGTGCCCGCCCGGCAGCAGCGCGGGGCGTTCCGGCCGCAGGCTCCGCGCCGCCGGATCGCGGGCTCCCGTCTGCAGGCGCTGGGTCTCGTGTAGGCTTAACCGGCAAATGCGGATCAGATGGGGAGGGCTGAGCGCTTCAAAACAACTGACTAAAATTACACTCTTGAGCTGTAATGTATACAACGGCATGAGTGATTAATTAGGGAAACCCACATCCGACAAGAAAGATTTTTGAAAGGATTCTTGGAAAACACTGAGAGTGCAGCTGGGATCCAGATTAATGTACTTATCTAATAAAGCCCTTCCCGTCGCCTCCCGTCCTTCGCCCGGTCCCGTCACAGCAGTGCCCAGCCGGCGCTCGCTGCACCTTCCCTACTAAAGCCGGTGCTGCTGGTCTGAGCCCGATCAGCGAGCAGCAGGCAGCCGCTCCGTGCACTCCGCTTTCGCGTGTGGGGAGGCAAAGCGGGAGTGCTGTCGCTGCTTTGGAGCTGCGTGCCCAGGCGGATGGACGCGGCACCGCGCTGCCAGTCGTACGCGGGCGCTGCAGCCCGATAACGCAAAGCAGGGCGTGTCGGTGGGCTTTCTAGACGAGGCGGTATTAATGCAGACTCAACTGTAATTCAGATCAAATTCAAGACAGATAAAGCGAGGAACCGGGAAAGATCACATATCTAATTCCAGCTGAGCAGACCCCGCTGGTAGAGCTCGCCTCGGTAGAAAATGTGACGTTTCTGCAACCCCAGACACTGAGGAGCCTGATGAGTTGAGAGCGCAGCGAGGAATAAAACGCATTGCAGGATTTTAATCTCCCAGTCTTGTTTTACAGTGTTAAGACGATCTCACAAACGATAGCAGCTCTCTGTCTGTTTATCCTGGACTTCTTCAGCAGCTTAATCCATACAGAGAGTCTGTGACCGCCATAAATGTTTTTAAATAAAGAAATGCGTTAGAGAATTAATAACGATGATGATGATGATAAACAACGCCTCTATTCCTGCAGCTCGCAAGCACGCAGCACATGAGCCGCCCGCGCCAGCGCTCGGCGTGCGCAGCCCCTTCGCAGCCCGTGCAGGGAGCCCCGCCAGCAGCTCCGGGTGCCGCACACCGCAGTGCGCTCCGCAGCGCCCGCATGTTGCTCGAGGTGCCGCACAGCAGCCGTGAACGCGGGTTCGAATGAGTAAAAGACAAAACTCAGCCCCTGAAAGAGAAAGATGCAGCACGACTCTGTGCTTTCTCGAGGAGGCTGGGGATATCTGCGGTGACTGAATCTCCTTCTATGGGACCAGAAATATGAGCCATTATTAAAGAGAAAAATAATTAGCTGGAAATGTCTCTAAATTAGTTCGAACGCCAGATACACCTCCTTGAGAGTGCCGGGGGTCCCCGGCATATAGCAGGTTGTCGTTGAGATGCGGTGTGGGGATGTGTGGCATGTGGTTTCTTTTTTCATTCCTCCAAGGATAAAACCTTGACAGCTTTCACACGAGAATCTTTGGGATAATTCTTTGGGAAGGGGGGTGGGGGGGGAGAAATCGACAACGTATCAGCAGTGTTTCCTGGCTGAAGTGCCCGCCGCAGCCTCACCGGTTTGGCATGGGCAAGCCACGTCCGGCTCTTATCTCCAACTCAGCTCCAAAGTTGCACGGTAAAAACCCGATCCTTTCGCTCCCCACTTTCACTTCCTTTGATGAGACAGGTTTTGACAAGCTGCAGAGCCCCGGTAGAGACCCTACCCTGTCTCCCGGGACCCGGAAAAGTCTGCTGAAATCTTTAATTATCTCGCTGTGCTGCGGTGTTCTGCGCTGTGGAATTGATGTGTTTTATTGGTAGTAGTTGGTTGAAATTATATTAATAATAACCGTCGGTGTATTTCTCAACAAAGTATTTCATTCTGAAAATGTTCAAGAATAAAGAGTATAGTTTTGAAAAATTCAATAGCAAATAATGTGCAGAATTACTTTCCTCCAGAACCTCTTTGAGAACCTTTCCACCTATTGTAGCATCAAGCAAAGAAGAATATTCGGTGTAGATGCTAATCTAAAAGTTTGAGCAGAGAGGGACCTTAATCTGCTCGAAAGGAACCTGCGACCACTAATGGGAGGTCACCACGGGTTTGTTCCTGCACCTCCTTTTTCTGAAGTTCTTCTGAATCAATCAATAGGAAATTAAAAGCGAGGAGAAAATACCACGTACAGTGTGCTGAGATATGTCTTGAATATATTGTGCAGGAATCATTCTGTCTCAATCTTGTTGTACACGTTGGAAGCGTAGAGACGGGGGAAAGACCTCTTTAAAACGAAATTTGAGTGCGTATTTTTACATTTTCTTTTTAAATGAGGTCACTTATTTTTTGGCTACAACTACGTGGCAACCTACTGCTGCCGGCAGCCTGCACACATTTGATTACAAATGCGCGAAAAAGAGCTGCAGGCTGCGGCATCCAGCCCGGGGATTTTATTCCACATGCTCCACTCTGAGGTTTCCTTTTCTATTTGTCTAATACAATTTATGCCAGGCGGTTTTCTTCCAAATTAAGTAAGAGACGCTGATCGCTGTAAGAATTAGGTTGTGTCAAGTTTTAGGTGGAAAAGGAAATTTGACAATGCCACAGACGAATATTTCAACAGCCATTTACCACTAAAAAGCACAACTTCTAGAGTTATATACCTTGTGCTACAGTTCATAAACTTGATTTATGATGAAACAGAATTACTGGATTTTACTGCTCTGGCCCTCCCAGCTGTTAAGAATTTGTCTGCAACATATGGGGTTTACTGTGAACGAAAACAGCATTATATCGAAACTTTCCTCTCTATACGTGCTCCCAGTCAACAGGTAATGGAAAACTGTCTTGCAAAAAAAACCGCGTACTTGGGACCAGATTTTCATGGTGAGATGGTGCAGAGGAGGTCTGCGTGCTCCCAAGCTCCGGAACCTGCCCGGTGCCGCAAGCACAGCGGAAAGACCTCGACTGTGTCTTTCAGGAGCCGGGAGCTCGCACCGATGACCCGCAGCTGAATTTTCTGCAGCTAGTATTTTACCGAATTATCCGTGGAGGAACTGCAGCAGTGAGGTGGAGTGAGGGGGCATTTCGTGCCAGCCTGGCATCCTCAGTCATATTTGTGCCTGGAGTAAACTGCCGATGCGGTCACATAATCTGATGGCTTCTAGTGTAATACAGCGGTGTACCATATGAACCATTCGGCATAAATTCCCATCTCCCAGCTCGATGCCCTCGGGAAACCGTAGCCTAGCGCCCGGTCCCCGGCAATCAGGGCCGTGCGTACCGCAGCGCTGCTCGCAACGCGCCTCTCGCAGCCGCCGCCGCAGCCCCGGAGGGGCGCGGAGCTCCGCGCTGGCCGCGGCTGCTGCCCCGCGGCGAGGGGTGAGAGCCTGGCTTTGCCCCGACTCGACCAGGGGTGAATGCTGAGGGGGTACCACGGCTGCGGAGCAGTGACTGTGCCCGCTCGAGGAGCAGCGGGCTTGGCAAGCCTCCTGCAGGACCGCTCGTGGGCACATTTCTGCTCTTTTCCTCCTCTCTCCTTCGCAGCCCTCTCCTCAAATGTGAGGCATCTCACCGAGGAGCTGGGCAGAGGGTACCCCTCCCCTTTCACCGGGCAAAGACTTTCGCCTCTGCGCGGGTCCCCGAGGCTGTGTCTGCCCGGCGGCTCGCGGGAACCCGGGGATGCGGCCGTGCGGTGGGACGGGGAGGCTCTGACACAGCGCCGAGCGCTGCGGGGCGACACCGGGGGGCATTTCTGTGGGAGATCTGTACAATCCGTGGAAAGCTCGTGAGAGGGAGGGAGGGAAGCGGAGCAGGCTCGGGAGAGTGCAGAACCCGCACCGAGAGGGAGAGTTCGGCTTTGTAAGTAGGGGTCTATATCTTGCCAAGGTGATAATTGGAAAAATATCCCTGCGAGCCAGCGTTTCCATAGGGTTTTTTTTTTTCTTTCTTTCTTTTTTTTTTTTCTTATTTTCTTTCTTTCTTATTTTCTTTCTTATTTTCTTTCTTTCTTTCTTTCTTTCTTTCTTTCTTTCTTTCTTTCTTTCTTTCTTTCTTTCTTTCTTTCTTTCTTTCTTTCTTTCTTTCTTTCTTTCTTTCTTTCTTTCTTCTTTCTTTCTTTCTTTCTTTCTTTCTTTCTTTCTTTCTTTCTTTCTTTCTTTCTTTCTTTCTTTCTTTCTTTCTTTCTTTCTTTCTTTCTTTCTTTCTTTCTTTCTTTTTCCTCTCGTGTAGCACAAGTTCACGTAAGCTTTTGACAGCTCAAGTCGTCAGAGTTTCCATCCCTCGCCCAGAAAGCCACTAATCTGAGTTGCTTTTGCGGTGGCTATTTACAGGCAATTATAGGATAGGCATATGTTACCAAAAAGCGGGAACGAGTGTGGTCTTTCGTCCTCTTTCATGCTTTCAATTAAATGGTTCTCTCTGTTCGTGCATACTTAAACACTTTTTTTTTCTTTTTTCTTTTTCTTTTTTTTTTAAACTTGCCTCGAAAGCCCCTTAAAGCTTAAAAAAATTACTGCCATGACACAGAGTCCTTTGTTTGTTTGTTTGTTTGTTTGCTTGCTTGCTTGTTCTCTCTGCACTTCTCTTAGGGATAAACGAAAGGTGATGGTTTCGGGCATCGAAGCGAAGGCAAGAAGAGTCACACGAAGATTAACGAGCGCGTTCCGGGCAGGGGCTGGCGAGGACGGGCGCTGAGCTCCGTGCGGGGCCGCGTCCCCCGAACTCCCACTCCCCCGTGGGAGCCTCTCGGGGGCGGTGAACGAAAGGTGGCTTTGTCATTATCGTCATTAAACTTCCTGAGAGGCAATGAGATAAAAAGGCGCTCCGAGGTGCAAATGACAACTTCTGGTTTCGGCGGTTTTGCGGGATGTATGGCTTCTCATATGGACCTGGTGTTTTAATTGTTGCTCCTCATGCTGCAGAGATGCTGTCTTGACACAGCTGCGCTGTTAAATCAAGAAGCCAGCAAGAGACAGTCACAGGCAGGGCTGTCTCCTTCCCTGTGAAATGATAACCAGCACATTGTAAACACAGCTCTATAACCCCAGCAGCAGTTTAACTCATGCTCACCAGTGCTCTTAGCACAGAAGGCTTATCTGTACAAATGTCTCCATAGTAAAATGGACCGTTTTCGTTTGAGCTCCCTTTGCATGCAATTTCTCGATTTTCGGTAGTGTATGTTCTTCCTTTGGAATTTGGAATTAATAAAATTAACTAATCTGGGTTTTAACAATCCTTAATAGCTTTTTTTTTTTTTTTTTTTTTTTTTTTTTTTTTTTTCCCCGTGTTCTCAGGATAAATAACGGACGTTACAATACATTGTTCTTCTTTTCCCCAGTTGAACTGCCTGCAGCGTTGGATATTGGTTAGCCATGCTTCGTGTTCAGGAGCAGAGAGGAAGAGAGGAAGAGAGACTCCTTCTCTATATAACACTGCCGTAGTGACAAGGACATTCAGAAAGCTTGATGATGCAATCGTGTTTCACCTTTTACCTGTGACTATACCCTTCCCATCCCATTCCTCCTCTTTTTTTTTTTTTTTTTTTTTTTTTTTTTTCCAGACTAGCTTAATTTTCCCTTCTTTAGTCCTCAAAATTATTTTTTCCTTCGGCTCTTCAAAACACCCTCATCTATTCCCTGCAGACTTTTGGACATACTCCATCACTTCTTATGTGTAGGCATCTCTTTAGTGCCATATGTTCAGCTTTGACCGCTGCCTACAGGACTCCAGCCTGGAACTGTGAGAAGTTCTTCACTCTAGAGGTGTGGTGGGCAAAGGTCCAATCAGATAGCCCAAATGATTCTGAAAGTTGAACTGTATAATTTCACCCTTCTTTTTAGAGACTTTATCAAAGACAACTGTTCATTAATTGGAGTAAGATAGTGCAACTCTGTTGCTGCCAGTGGTATACCACAATTTATAGCACAACAGATTTGTACCACAGTCATATGTCAGCTAACAGAGGCAGACACTTCAGCAATGCAGAAAGCCTGTTATGGGATTGGAGGGAAGGGATGAGCACTGGAACTGGAACTTTTTTTGAAATACAAAGAAGGGTGCTGATCTGATTCCATTTGAGATTTGTACCATTTTTTATTTTATCCCTGTGGTTCACCAGTTTCATGCTAAACAATAATAGATGTTCCTACATAATTTGATATTTAGCCATTGAAATAATTGAACAACTTCTACTCGTAACTTGGCAAGATTCCACCTTAAATCCAGCACCCATGTATAAGGAGTTTAAGTCCAGTGTGGGACAATAGCTCTGCTGCTTTGAAACCCTGGTGCAGTGTGTGCCACATAGTGTGGGGCAATTCCTGGGCTATTTGCAGCCATTCCCTGCGGATCTGGGCCTTAGCCTTTGTTAAGCATCGGCCATGTGATCCCTGCATCTGACTGAAAAGGGCAGCCTTGTAACAACATTATTTCAGGAGGATAATAAGTAGCCATCATAAATTCCTTTTTTAATAGTTTATTGCCGGTTGTAGTCTATTGACAGTGTCTGTTTTATAGCATGGAGGAAAACAGTTCCTTGTTGGTACTAGTCACTAAAACTGTTTGATAGCTCTGGTCGATTTTAGTGCCTTCAGAGAAAACCTAGTGTCTCATGAAATGAATCATAAATAGCTGAGCTGAAGTCGAACAAAAGACGGAAAGAGGGAGGAAAAAAAAACAGTCTTGCACTTACTGAAATATGTTTACTTTGGACAATAATCTATTAACTAGTTTAACAAAGATACTTTAAGGCTGGATCCTGCTGTCTTAGCTGAAAAAAAAAAAAATTCCAAGAGGACTGTGTCTTAGGTCTTTTTAGAGAGTCTATTCAGCAAATATTATACTTCTTTTAACTCACAGAATGGAGCATACAAAGCTGTAACTGAACTTTACCTTTTGGAAGCAGAAGCAATGCAGTCTAATGCCTAGATGTTTCTTGTCATCACTGTCTCACTGCATAACATTCAACAATTTATATCAAATCTCTTGGGACAGTACACAACTAAACACATAGGTATGGGAGAAAGGGCTGGGAAGGAACTGGATGCCTAATGGGTCCCACAAAACCCCGTCTTTGTGGCTGCGTAACACCCCAGATGTTTACATTTACAATCCCTACTCCGAACCACTTTACACTGGAACATGAATCCATTGTTCTTATTTATGTCTGTTCAAAATTCAGAAACCTGGGTGTTCCAACCAATGGTGGTCTGAGCTGGTGTGGTAGAAGGCCTTGCAGCCATTATGGGCACCATCACAAACTTTTCCAGGAGATTACAGTCCTGTCTTTTTCCTCCTTGTCCCTACCAAGTGCTGATGAGTGCAATAAGGTTCCCGAGACTTCAGTCTCAGCTCAAAATAATTTAAACTTCCCCAAGCTTTCTTCCTTAATAGCCCTTCCCTACGCATCCTGTTTGAGTATGTAATTTTTAAGCTCACCAGAGAGACGGGAGGAAAATCTGACTTCACACTTAATGTATCTTCAGATATATTAATATATCTGAAGATTTAATATATCTATAATATTCAGACAAAATGTCCTTGAAAGATGGGACTAAATGATGGAGCCCACTGTTTGCACAATGCTGAGACAGAAGTGAGAGACCTGAGCTCGATGTCCTCCTCAGCCAAAAGGCTGAAAGGTCCTATGAAGATCTACATTCCTAATTGTCATAGGAACACCTTATCCACTATCCTTCTTAAACTGAGCTGTGCTGCAGGAACATGCAAAAATGAATCCATGGAATTCATGGAATGGAGCACTACTCTACATCTTCATGTTTGGGACTTCCAGGGATACTTCTGGTACTCACTTCCTGGACTGCTATTACTTCTATTGCAATGCTTTTAACTCCTCAGAAGGGGACTCAAAGCCTCAGATATCCCATACATCCAGAGAGAGCAGATTTTGAGACTACAGTCATGCTCCTTCACTGTTATCACAAATTCTTCACTCCATACAGCTGATGAATAAAATTTGACATTTTTATGAATAAGGGAGATGTAGATGTAAGCCACTATTCACTGGGCTAAAATAGGAAACAAAGGCATCCTTCTCTGCCTTTCCCAAAGTAAATGCCATAATGCACTTTAAAAAATATTATTTTAATATTTAACTAAATAGCAAATGATGACGTGCTTTTCACCTGAGGCAAAACCCCATCTCCCTCTGAATCGTATGGCCCAGAAATGGTGCTGGACTGTGTTGCTTACAGAGTAAGCAGAGGTAGCTTCCTACATAGATATGCTTCAACTGCAGAAGTGCCAACAGGACTTCATGTGATGTGCCCAGCCGTCTCTACCATTCCTTGCTAGTCCATTCTCTACAACACCATGCTCCATGTCAGAAGAACTGGGGCCATCTTCAAAGGTGTCTATGCACTCGTAAGGCCTGGACACTTCAGGCTGGATTCTGGATTTCAGTTCAGACTTGAATTAGGTGCTGTCCATCGTCTGTGACATCTTTCATTCTTTATTGCACAACCATCTCATCATTTTCAGACTGGGAATCTATGATTTTCTTCCCCAGTATGCTCACATTACTATGATTATTCTGGTTTTGTCTACTTCAGGATTCAGTTTCTCTTGAACTCTCTTCATTCAGATACTCCTAAACTCTCGCCCCAGTCTGCTTCTCCATCAGACAACATTGTACCTTTGACTTTCTGTACTTCTCAATTTTGTCCTAGGAGCAACTCAAAGTGTTGGCCTGCCCTGATGATCTGAAACTGTGTCCTTGCAACTACCTCCCACCTACTGAGACTTCTTCAGTGTTGGTAATGGCTGAGGAGGAAGAACTATCATCTCTGCCTTCAGTGATGGGAGAAAGATACCTATCTTTAAAAACATTTGGTGAAGAACCATGATGTTGGAAATAGCCTGTCTTCTGCAGGATGACCAGGGATGGACTTTTCTGAGGAGTGTACAGGGTCTGATCGGTCACACAGCGGCCAGAAACCTGAGAAAGGATAAGGAGTCCAATCAGATGCTAATGATAAAAGTCAGACTTCTCCCTGGGGATTTTGTTTGTTTGTTTGTTTGTTTGTTTGTTTCTGTGTGCTTTGAGCAAGGGCTAAGAGTGTGAACAAATGAAATAAACACTGCAGTTATCCTGCTTGTTATCTGTCAGCCATTTGAAACTGCAGATGAAAGTTGTGATTATTGCCCAAATGAGCACACGATTTAGATCTTGCCTATTTTTGCTTCTCCAAGCATGAGGCTCAAACAAGTGGGCTGTTGCAGCCGCACACAACCCCAACAAAACCAGTGAGATGCAATAACTATGCAACTGTTTGCATGCAACAGGTTGCAGTGTCAGAGTCACAGGTCCTGATTTGCATGCAGCTACACACTGTTAACTTTCTACTGATTCTATTATTTCTGTTGAAGTAGAGGAAATTGTTTTCCTTATTTCACTAATGCTGCAATTGTGAAATTGCTTGTTATCTTTGAGTGCTTGCAAAATGCTGGCCCACAGCAATAAAATAAACAAATGTTTTACTTTATGTGACTATTTCTTCTTAAGATGCCAATTACCTGACACACGTCATTTTATTAGTGTACTCTACTTTTATTTCATCTTGGTTCCAAAGTCCACTTGCCAGACAGTCAGCAAACCCCCTTTTTCTACTCTCATAGGACATGCATGTTTTTTATAAGCCTGCAGAAATACCTGTGGAAGGAGAATGAGTACAGTCTCTTTTTTTATTATGAGATACCTTCTTTACAAATTCTGATTAATGATTGGTCTTTCCTGATGTCTCACTCACTTTTTTGTTTTCCTGATGGCTCATTCACTCTTTCGTTTTATAAAAAATGTCTTAATCCATTCTCCTCCATCTTTTTCTCATGCCTTTGGAACATGATAACACATGGAAATGCTGTGCAATACTGACACCTGCCAAATGCATCTGGAGAGCACTATGCAATTTACCAGCATCTCCTCCTGACATGACTCTCCTGCAGGGAGGAAAATTCTATTGATTTAGGCAACAGTTGAAGGAAACATGAAGAAATGATGGAGTCTTCTGCCCTCTTCTCCCTTAAAAATATTTTTTTTCTTCAACTAGGGAAAATAAGAGTACAGAAGTCCTCCAAAACAAAGAGAAATTTAGAATCATCAAAGCAAAATACATGTGCACCCAATCATTTTCATGATATATTACTTTGCCTAATCATTAACTTAAAATGCCATATAAGAATTTGTAATCCACAGTAAATCATTCGGTAAGAATGATTTAAATGTACTGCTGACTAATGTAAAACAGTTGAGTTTCCACACTCAGTTGGCTGCCAAACATTGTTTAAGAAAAAGGAGGGGGGAATCCAAGTTGACATAAGTTATAGCAGATACAACTCTCCAATACAGTTGTGATTTGCAAATTATTGAGTTTAAGAGATAGGAAGAAGATTACTTGCTGTACCATGAGGATTGCCAGGGCCTTTTTGTGCCTTAATAAGGATGCTTTGCAGCAGCGTTTAATTCTTCTCAAAGGCTGCTTGGAAATGCCTTTATGACCTTATCTGCAACAACACTTGAGAAGTGAGAAACATGACCTTGAAATGCTAGATAACTTACTAACGCAATACAAAACAGAGAGACTACTTGAATGGAAGAAGAATGCTTTCCTTACCAGAACGATGGAGTAATCATAGTAGGAATTCATAGTGTTTAAGGGAACAAATTAAACATACTCCCAAGCACAGAAGAGAACATAAAATAGTGGTATGAGACACTTCAAATGGTTACTTAATGGAGGAGAGAGGTGGGGATCAGCTAGGTGCCTTGGGCTTAAGAAACAATGATGATGTGAAATGAGGCAATCATTAGTAAAGAACGAGCACGAGGGAGACATCTTCTCTAGCCCTAAATTTTTTAAATTTAAAATATTCTTTGGAAGAAAGGAGAAACCAAGGATGTATGAATGCTGGTTTTAATGTAGAAACTCAACAAACTCTTCAGTAAAGTACCTCCTTTTCACTATCACGTAACATATACTTTACTGCTGTGCTTTACCCCTGTTGATAGACATATTTCATCTTTCATCTTTGCTTAGACTAAGAGTGTATCAGCACCACCAGCAGTGCAAGGAGCGAGGGGAACATCAGCTCCACATCCACAACTCTGTGATGCTGCACAGCTGAAAACCAACGTTGATAATCCAATTAACCCAGCTGTAGCATCATGAGTGCACTGTTTGAATATTTACTCAGCTTTCCAAACAGTTTGCTCAGCCTTTCACGCTGTCTCACCACATGGCTGCAGAACCCAAGGAACCAGCTGTATGTGACTGCTGGCCACTCACTCATCCAGTGCCTGTGATCATGCAGCAGGTCCCAGCAGCCTGGGCAGGGTACCTGTAATCTCAGGTCTTTCCAGTGCCTTGGAAAGATCTCCCTCATGGAGGCTGCCTATGAATAATACTTCAATTGCTGCTCTGGGAGGTATGGGAGCATGTTCCCAGCTGAGGAAATAAATAACTAGGTGTCTGAATTTATTATTTTTGAAATTCTCAGCTTAAAGTTATATGGATTATAGAGTGTTATAAGGCATTTTCTGACAATCTAGCTGCTATTTGGCAAAGGTATTGATATTATTATATCAAAAGCAGACATATGTGAAACCAGTGTTAGGAAGGAGGCAATGAAGTGAGGATGAGGTTTGTTAGAATTTGTGTTCCAGAGCAGGTGATGCAGAAAGGGAAGTGAGGGTTTTGTGCTGCAGGAAACAAACCAGTCAGACATTTACTGAAACTTAGGGGAAACAGCAGTTTCAGGAGAACCATTCAAGCTGGTTGGACCTGCTTTTCTGCTGCTGCTAGCAGTGGTCAGGCTCAAGACACTCAGGTTAAAGGAGAAAATGCATCCTACATGGCATAGCAGTTTGTTCCGGGGAGCTTTTCTCCTGATGCTTCAAATCCAGGATCCTCCAGTAACACTTGTGTAATGCCATACTGGTTTTTCATGTGTGTCCGTCCACAAGTGCCAGCCTTCTGGGTAGAGTTTCGGTGCCAGAGCATCTCTTCTCTCTTCCATCTTCTGCATGTGATGATGCTGAAGAACTCTGACCTTGACTAGACCGGGGACATCTCTTAGGAACTTAAAGGTCAGAAGGGATTGTCTTTGCATGCCACCTGGGTTCTACATCTGTAGCCATTTCCCACACTATCTCCCCAGTCCCTCTAAATCCCTTTTGTTCAATGCCTCCGCAGCTGCTGGATCAAAATGAAGCCAACAATGTGAGGCAGCATCAAGGCCCTTCTGCTTGAAATTCCCACCTGCAATTTTCTACCATTTCTTTTCAACCCACACCCAACATTGTTCCTGACTCTGCCCTTGCAGGTCATCCTTCATCACCCCATGTCCCACCAGCATGCCCATCATTGCAATGCTCCCAACTGCTTGGCCTGTCCTTTGCTCTATATGTCTGCTGCGGAGGGAGGGAACTTAAAAAATGGCACTCCAGGCTCCAGTTGCTCTCAAAGTCTTGTTTGCTCAGCTCACAGCCCCATTACCCGTCACAGAAATTAATTCCTGGACAAGTTACATCCACATGCATGTGCACATCACTATTTTGTCTAAACAGCGACATCTCCTGACACTCGAGCTGCAGCTGCATGAGTAGGTTACTACCCCAATAAAGTTGTTGTTGTTGTTACACACAGTAAATGGCCTCCCGAGGGCCACCCTTAACAAGAACCATGTATGCTCCTGTGTTTTATTCTGTGCCAAGTACGCTGTCAGCACTTAACAGCTATTAATAAAAACAGAAGGAATTGCAAATCTTCATGGGACAGAATAAAGCCCAGTTAAAAGGTAGTTCTTTGAGCTCTGCCCTGCCTTGCTTGTATTCATACATTAAAATTGGATCTATTTAAGAAGATAGAGTTAAATTATCAGTGTAATATAGTTCTCATTTTGGAACTTTGCCAGACATTAACTGCTAAGGCTATTTCTGTTAAAAAAAAAAAAAAGAACTTTCTAAGGGAACATTAACTTCAGATGTTAACTGATTTCCCAAGGAAAACAGATAAGCCAGTGACAATTCATATATGTTATTTATCTGTGTGTTACTTACAGGTTGTTTACAGCAGCAGCAACGATCCCTGTTTGGGGCACTTTCTGAAGAATATTTGATTGAATAATGGTTTGAAGAAATTATCGTTGTCTTCAGCTCTCATAGCTGGCTGGTGAATGACAAGGAATGCTTGAAATGAAGAGAGTTTTTTTCTGTTTTCAACTGACAATATTTTTAATGGGAAACCATTTTAATGGGAAACCATGGCACCCAGGAAACCACAGCTGAATTAGTACTGGCATGGTAGGTAATCAGTATATGAAAGTTTTCACAGAGGGCTGAAAATGTATTCAGGTATGAAAGGCAATGTGCAGTTTTACCCTTTTGACACACAAAAAAGTTCTCTCAGTTCTCTGTGCCAGTCTGGGCAAAGGTAGTGAGAGGCACGGGAGCTAGGCAACATAAAAAGGTATGTTGTTAAGTAGCATCAAAGTAAGACTATATAAATCTTTAGTGAGTGGAAGATGGGAAATGTATATACTAGATACAAATTCAGAAATATTATGCTGTATGGCATATCCCTTACCATAATAACTTCTATTACAACTGAACAATTAGAATAATTTGTGCTCTGGTAAACAGTGAACAGAAATGTTAACTTCCAAATAATATCTGTTTCTGTTCTTATCAGTCTCCTGATGATAGTCATGAGCTACTAGGCTTGCCCATCAGTGTGCAGATCAGGTGCACGTACTCATGCACACTAAGTTGCTCTAGATGGGCACATGGCTCTGAAATTACACAGGCTGTTTTCAGCCCTCATGACTCATTCTATGAATGTGACTAGTCTGAAACACAAGTTCCATTGCAGCAGCAAAGGCTACCAGCAGAGCTTGCATTCAGGTTCAAGTTATCAACTCTGTCTTTGACAGAGCCCTTCAGGAGCAGGCTAATCATCTTACTTTTCCACATTACTTTTCATATTCTGCTGAAACAATTATGTGAAAATAGACAGCAAAACCTGTTATAACCAGTTCTGCTTTGTGGATATATAAAAGGTCAGAGGATTGTGGTCAGTGGCACAGAGTCTATTTGGAGACCTGTAGCTAGTGATATATGGGGTTGGTACTGTGGTCTTGTTCAGCATCTTCAGCAGTAACGTGGGTGAAGGGATCAAGTGCACTCTCAGCAAGTTTAACGATGATTCAAAGCTGGGAGGAGTGGCTGACACACAACAAGGCTTTGCTGCAATGTAGCAAGGTCTGGATGGACTGGAGAGCTGAGCAGATAGGAATCTAATGAGGTTCCACAAGGGCAAGTGTAGAGTTCTACACCTGGGGAGGAATAACAGCATGAATCAGTACAGGTCAGAGGATGACCTGCTGGAGATGAGCTCTGCAGAGAAGGACCTGGGTGTCCTGGTGGACAAGAGGTTGGCCATGAGCCAGCAGTGTGCTCTTGTGGCCAAGAAGGCCAGTGGTATCCTGTGGTGCATTAAAAACAGCATGGCCAGGATGCTGAGGGAAATGATCCTCCCCCTCCACTCTGCCCTAGTGAGGCCACATCTGGAGTACTGTGACCAAGTCTGAGCTCCTCAGTTCAAGAAAGACAGGGAACTACTGGGCAGAGTCCAGCTGAGTGCTACAAAGATGGTTGAGGCCTGTAGCACGTCCCATATGATGAAAGGTTGAGCGATCTGTGAGTATTCAGCCTGGAGAAGGGAAGACTGAGAGGTGATCTTATCAGTGCTTATAAGTATCCGAACAGAGGGGTCTAGTGGATGGGTCAATGCTTTCCTTGGCCAAGTGACAGGACGAGGGACAGTGGGCACAAATTGAAACACAGGAAGTTCCATATGAATCTGAGGAAAGTTTTCCTTACTTTGAGGTTGATACAGCACTGGAACAGGCTGCCTGAAGAGGTTTTGGAGTCCCCTTCTCTGGAGATAATTCAAAGCCCACCTGGATACTTTCCTGTGTGACGTGCTGTAGGGAACCTGCTTTATTAGGGGTCTGGACAGGATGATCTCCAGAGGTTCCTTCCAACCCCTACAGTTCTGTGATTCAGTGAATCTGGCAACCATAAACATTTCTGTTAGGCACCTTAGAAAGTCTCTGATTTGTATTTCTCTGTGGAAGTGTGATTTTGTTGCCTGCTATGAAAAACTGGGGGACTTAATGCTCCCAATACCAACATAAGCAGATTAATGCCAGATAAAATGAGCCTGAACTCCTTAAGTTACACCTGCACCAACAATACGTGCTGATAATCATTTTGATATGATATTATTAGTGAAATATTATCCAATTAAACCACAAGCCTGACTCTGATGAGGGAAGTTATACTTACAGGGTAAAGTTTCACTATTCATTTTGTAGCAGGGGCATAGTTTTGAAGTTCATTTGGATATTTTTTCTTTACTAAGCAGATGGAGGAGAGCTTGTTTTTTGTGAAAATAGTGGAAAAGTAACATAAAATACTTGAACATGTAATGTAAAACCAAAACATCTTAGCAATGCTGCCCTGTGGGTCACCACCTCCTGTTCTGCAGGGCTAAGTAAACATTAAACATTAACACATTTATTGCTTGGTTTTGATTTAGTGTCAATATTAAGTGCAACACACAGAGCACAGGCTGAGAAGGTGGAGGCATTTAAAGCAGGTAGCATAATGTGTAAAAGGAGTATATTTTTTCTCCTATGTTTTAACTTGTTCTCTCTTTTCTACATTGTTGGGAATTACTTTACTTTCTCTTCTTGGCTTTTTCAAGAAAAACAGGGAAAAATCCTAACTGATGTTAACATAAGGCTTGAACAATTCGTGGAAGGGATTGTGCAGTTGTTTATCCCAGCTGGAACCGTGCAAATCGTTTCCATTTCAGTGCTCCCAGTGCTGCAGCCACTCATCAATTGTTACATTAGTTCAGTTCCCATCAGCACAGGCTTTGATGGGTGATGTAAGCAAGTTATTCTGCTCTGTGAGCATGTGCGTTTGGGTTTTGTGCATATCACATATTTTGATGGTTCTCACATTTGTACTGCCAGCTTTTTGAATGTAGTGGAACTAGTTGAGAAACACAGGTGGAGGAGGAAACCTCAAACATGTTTCTTTGCAAGAAAAATTTTGCTTAAGGAAGTGATCACTTGCATCATTTGGGGATCCCCTCCCCATTACCAATGTGCTATGCTTGTTCCTGCAGTTCCCCATTTCTTTGTCTTGCCCATTTGTGCCTTTGTACAGTGATTTCCTCGGTGCTGGATGGAATTTGAGGTTGCTGAAGTTAAGGGAAAGATCTATAGAAGGCACTGATACTGCTTCTCCATGCTCCTTCCTGCTCTTTCCTAGTACATCCAGGTTTCAGCAGGCTGCAAAACATAAACACAGAAGAAGCATTGGATATTTCGTAGTCCTGCCCTCACCCATTCTGTCAGGAATTCTATGGTCACATGCCTCTCAAGATTTGTCACACACAAATGAAGTCCACCAAATACAAGAACGACTGATTTGCAAAGATGGTGAAGGGGCACATTCTGCTGGAGGAGAAAGACTCCTGGTCAAAGCCAGACCTGATGCAGGGCAATTCAGCCCCTGCATGCCCAACGTACCTGTCCTACAGAGCAGAGAACAGGCTATAGTAGTGTGGATTGCTGGCACACTGAAAAGAGCTCAAAAGCTTCTGCTTTTCTGAGGAACATCTGGGAAGGGGAATGTGTAAGCCTTATTTGAGCAAATGTGGTAAAAAATAACCTTTATTTTCCCATAATGCTTTATTGAGATTAGTAAAACCACAGTGTTACTGTAGTACACATGTACAAATTTGGAGCTATGTGACAGCACCATTTACAGTAATTTGTCTGTCTTTTTCAATCCCTTTCCATGGAAGGTGCTACACAGAAATGTTCTTCTGTGGCAAAAACAACAGCAAAAACAACCATCTTCACAGTTCTGCAAAAATTAATTTCTGCCCAAGTCTTGCTAGTTTCAGTTATTTTCCTCCCACCCTGAAGATGGCATAAGGAGAGAGAGGTCAATTGATCATCAAAGTAATAGGCTTTTGAAAAGACTTATAACACAGCTATGATGTGCTGTGGCACCTCTGTCCTGCTGTATTTCAGCTGGGCGTCTGTCTGCTTTCCCCTGCACTAAGCCTGAATTGAAACTCAAAGCTGAAGCATGGCCAAGGTGGGAAGAAGGAATGGCTGTGGAGACAATGCCTCTCTGCTATTGCCTGTGTCCTCAGAGAGGCTGCATCCTGTTAAGGCTTTCTCTGGCATGGAAGGTCTGTCCTCTTTGGGACCTCCTGGCGTGTCCTGTTTTGCCTCTGCATGGGAGGCCTCTCAGTGGTGGCTCGCTGGTGGTGGGGATGTTGGTGGCTCTGCCAGGTCCTAGAGCATGGCTGGCCCTGCCTTTGGCCTAATCCCACATCAGGCCATGCAGTAGGCATGGCCAGCCCCACACCAGAACATGAGCGTGAATACAGCCTCATGTGGCATCTGGTGGCTCAAAAAGCACCTGCTGTGTTCTAAATAAATCTGACATAGTATAATCCAAACGGGAGAGCAATAATCTCATCCCAGAACTGTTAAAAGATGTACAGCAGCTGATCTGCTGCATTGTGTCCCGTGGTGTTTGCTAAACAGTGCATGTATGTGCAATCAATTGCTCATTACAGTTATCACACATGGCACAGATACAAGCAACTGTGGCGTTACTAATTTCCCCTTGACCCCATGCTGTCATTACATGGTGGCAGTGTGGGCAAGAACAGCGTTTCCCGATTCATTGCTAGAGTGAGGGAGACATTTTGGTCTGTTCCCTAAGGAAAATACTCTCTATCAGTTTGTAACTGCTGCTCAGGAAGACATAGGACTGCAGCATCCCAAAACCAGGCTCTGAGTGACTCTGGAGGAGGTAACAATGCATCCTGAGATGTCCCAAAGGTGTTCTGACAGCAGCAGCAGAAAACTGGGAGAGGCTGCCAGGAGCCAGCTAGCCTGTGTGGGTCTTCCACCCTGTGCTGCTGTCACGTGGTTGTGATGGCAAGGAAGGCTCCTGGGGGTGACTACAGCCCTGAGCCTGCAGGGCACAGCAGGAGAGATTCTGCCTCCAGTTCCCCTATATTGTGGGTGGCTGCAGGTGAGCTGATCAATGCCTAGTGGGTAAAGCAAGCCAGAAAATTCTGGGAGAACAGCTTGTGTATTTCAGCCACTAGCAGGCACCCAGTTCACAGGACAGAGCCTGACAGAAGCTCTCCAACATGCAATGAATGCACATTGGGCTCTCAGAACCTGGTGGCCTGCTTTGTGGGCCTGCCCAGCTTGTTCAGGCCCACCTGCTCTGCTCCTGGACCTGCTGCTTCCTGCCTGGGGGTGGGGTGGCCACAGGGATGCTCAGCACATCCTCCTGACATCTATTTGCTCTGACAGTTAAAGTGGAGCCAAGAGTGATACTTGCATCAAGCACAAACTGAAGCGTGTGCTGTATATAAACAGCATGCCCTAGTTCTTCACCCTCAGGCTCCCCCTGCTCCTTTCTGCTGAGGGGGGCAAGGAAGAGGAGGACAGCTGCAAGTACAGCATCTCTGCCTAGGTTGAATTCCTTAAAAAGGCCCATTCCTCCAGTGAGGGCCCTGATACCCTGTTTTTGATGTGACTATGCTGTCCTCCATGGGGTATTTTTTCCTAAGCCAACTATCGTTCCCACGAGAGCTCAGGGTGCTTTTTTTTTTCAGCCCATTAATTTTCATAGCGGAGGAGAAGAACCTCACACCGGCGGCGCAAAGCAGATCCCCGGCGGGCAGCGGCGGGGCCGGTGGCGCCCTCTGGCGGCGGCCGCGCCCGGGTCGGCTCGGGACGGGACGGGGCTCTCCCGGCAGGATTCGGGGAAGCGCTGGGCTCCCCGCCGCGCTGCAGGGTGGGTGAGGGGAAGCAGAACCATTTAGGGTTCTGGTTTGCCCTCCTGAGGCCCCAGTTTCCGAAATCCCGTTTCGGTTTAAAGATAATGCTGTAGAGTGTCTCAGCCCTCCTCCCTAGCCGTGAGCTCTAGTGTTTCTGTGCCTGTGTGTGTTAACGGGAACACGGCAGAAGAGAGATGGAGACAGCAGGTGAAATTAGGATCTTGTCAGAAAGCAATCGCTGGCTCCCGTAGCCTTCAGATACGACAGATGTGACTTCTAAAAGCAGAGCTGTGATTTAGATTTTATCTGAAAAGAAACCTGCACCCTGCAGCTGCTTTTGGCGCGTGACATTCGGCGTGGTGAGAAAGGTTCCTGAAATACTCTGTGCAGAATTTTTGCTTTAAAAAACACACTGTACCTATCTTCACCTGTAGTAAGAGACTCATCTCTACCAATTTTAAATATTAGCCAGCTTACAGTGGAAACACTACAAATGGAATCGTATTGGAGAAAATCCCAACGGACAATCACACCAAACATTCTGACTCTGTGACTAAAACTTTACCTCTAAAACTTTATTAAAGTGTCATTCTGCAAGGCGCGCAGCATTACAGGTGGTTTGAGAAAAGCAATAATCTTGCTTCAAAAGCAATACTATAAATGATAAATATACTAAGTAACATCTCCATTACAACTTTCTGGCTGTTCTGAGGAGACCGTTGGTGTCATTTTTTACCTAGGTTTTACCTCGCTTCAGATTTGAAGGTCTGGAGAAATGTGCTTATTCTGTCTCTCACTGTAATGCAGAAATAGACCATAGTGCTCAAAAGTGAGCTTGTATCACTAAAAGCAATAAAATACAATACAATAAAAATTGCTGTTAGGAATAAGAATTGTTAAATTGGAGAAAAGATGAAAGTAGAAGATGGAAAGAAGAGGAAGAAGAAATGCCTTTGTAGGGTGTTGTATCATTATTAAACAAACAAGAATAATTTTAAAAGTCAATTAGAACAACAAGGAAAAGTCCTCAGGCTGGATATTTCCAGGTAACCATGTAGCAATAAAACCACAACTGAATCCAGACAGAATCCATCTTATGGATCATTTTAATACATAGTTATTAAAAATTTCTTATTCAATAATCTCTCCAAAAAAGGCAACCCGGGACTCTTTCAATGAGCTTCTTCAAAAATAAACCTTAAAAATCAAGTCCATGGAGCAACCTCCTGGATTTCCTTTATTTACTCCAGCAGTGCAATTAGATGCCGTGAAAACAAACCCTCTGATTTCCCTGGGTAACACGCCATGTCATGTATGTGAGGAAAGCAAAAAGAGCGGCAGCAAGTCTGTGGTTTCTGACAGAGAGAACTTTCTTGTTGCAGGGGAGAGATATCAGCCAGGAATGCTGGCTGCAGTACTGCAGTTGGACCCATCACACCCGTCCTCTGTGCTCCACTGTGCTTCTGGACTCAGCAGCACTACGTGCTAAGTGCAGGTGTCTGTTCCTGAGGAACCAGGAACTTCCAGCTAGCTGCTGCAGAGGATGGGTTCACTTCCATGTGAGTTCTGGAAGGGGAACAAGATGTTTCCACAAGGGAACATTATGTCTATTTTTAGACCTCCTGCTCTCTCACTCAGTCCCACTGAGACAGTGCTGAGCACCGTGTGCTGGCCTCTCTCCAGCTACCTGCTGACACCAGGCTGCTGAAAGTCAGCATGCTCCACATTGCCCTAGTAAGAAAACTTCTTGCATGTTTTGTAGACACTGTCCAGTAGCTGCAGCTGCTGCTGCAGCTACTTATCCTGCTCAGAATCAACTTAAATGTTGCATTACAAATGTGGCCTCTCAGTGCCATTTGCAGCACCACTGAGTGTAGCACTTCAACCATGAAATTTCTCCTGCACCCCTTCAAAGGCCTTCATAGACTCCTACAATCACAGTGTGTGTTGGGTTGGAAGGCACCTTAAAGTCCACCCAGCCCCAACCCACTGCTGCCACCCACCAGCTCAGGCTGCCCAGCACCCATCCAAGTTGGCCCTGAGTACATCCAGGGATGGGGCACCCACAGCTTCTCTGCCAGTGCCTCACCATCCTCTGAGTTAAGAATTTCCTCCTAATATCTAATCTAATAATCTCTTGGCATGCTCAGAACACACAGGTCCAGGAGGCAGATGTGTGCTTGAAGCTCCATGTAGATGGACGATGTTCTGGATGTGCCTCTCCCTTCAAATACATACCTTCATCACTAGTGAGGCCATGCAGACACTTCTCATTGCTCTGAGGGTAAAACGACTCCTGAGCAGAGCTTTCCAGGACCTTCACACTGAAGATTCTGTCACTTGTGAACCGGCACCTATTGTTAGATCTAGATTGATTTGTAGATGTAATGTATGGAACTCTGTTAGTCCTGCAAGCTAGACTCAAACAATAATGTCCACCGCAGCATGTAGCTGCCATGGTGCTCTGAGAGAACTTCAGCCTGAGCTGTGTGCTTCAGAGTCACCTCTGAACGGACCCCCCTGCAGAGGAGATTGCTATGAGTCACAGCATGGCCTGCTAATGCCTTCAGTACCGATAGAACCACGTATTTCTGCCAAGGCTCCAGAACAGTGACTTTTGCTTTTGTGGTGTCAACCTAGCCATCACTAGTACTTGTGGTGGGAGACAATGCTTTGTACCCCCTTGGCAGGGAAAGAAACTGAGTGTGATGCACAGTGGATCTTTTTCTCCCATCTGGGATGCTCTGATTCAATGGAATGCTCTGAAATTACCTATGGGATTGGGTGAAAGCAGAGGAAGTCAACCTGTGGAGTGGACTTGTTCACGTGCAAGCCATTCTAAGGAATCAGGCTAAGCAAAGACACTATGGGCACTTCTGTGGATCAGACATCTGGGCACTTCTGAAGTTCCCCAAACAATCAAGGGGCAATAATACATTGAGAACAAATCCAATGTTCTCTAATGATGCTGGAAGTCCAGGAGTAATTGTGACATCTTTTGCATTCACTGTTCACACTATTTCAGCAAGTCTGGAATTTGGGATCCTCGTTGGGAAAAACTTGAATGAATTTACATCTTTGAGTTTAATTGGTTTTGCTATCGAACTGCATAGCAAGAGAGAAAATAGCATGAGGAACAAAAAGAAGGGGCTGGTTAAATGTTTTCAGTGACACTGAAGCACATTTCAGTATGGCTGAAATCATTCTGCTTGCACCTGCATATTGTGCAAGTGCTAAAGAAAAGATTTGTAAAGATTAAGAAGTTGGTGTCTCTCAGAAGCAGTCTGTTGTCAGTAGTTATTTATGAAGACAGTGGATATATTTCCTCGTAACGAGGAGGTGATAGTTCTTCACAGGGGTCTTCCAGAAGTTCTTCTGGCTCATCAGAGCTGTCCTCTGACCTGATAATAGGAAGAGAAGAGGGTGCAAAAAACAAATAAATAAATAAATAAATAAAATTCAAACACAGAGCATGAAGCAACCTCCATTCTTTGTCCTGTCAGTCTTGTCTGGGCAAAGAACTTCCTGACCTCTGTGTGAGTTTTGCTTGAGAAAACATTGCAAGATGAACTTTTACTGTGATTCAGCAATGGGCTCTAATCTTTTTGTGAAGTACAAAGATGTCAGGTGGTGATCTTTATTTTCTGCTGCCCATGTCTGTTGTGCATAGTGCTGAGGACAACAGGCTGCCAGCTGCTTGCAAAGAGACTTTGATAAAGGAACAGAATTACTTCTAGAAACAATATAATTCTGAGTAAGTCCTGTAATTTGAATGTTTTCCTGTAAGAGTAAAGAAGTACAAGATTGCCTTTTGACTAATGAAAGCAGTTTCACACTTAGCTGTAAATTAAGTTAGTGTTGTTAGTGATGTTGTATATACCTCAAAAACTAGGACAGTGATAATGGCTGGAAGATTGCTGCAGGTGTGACTGGCAGGGAGAATGCCTGGCACCCTTTCATCCTCATGAAAATGCTGTTTGTGGGCTTCTCCTGTGCTGTGATTTTCGAAAGGCAAATGGGATCCTGGGCTCCATCAGGAGAGGGGTGGTCAGCAGGGACAGGGAAGTGATTGTCCCTCTCTACTCGGCTCTTGTGAGGCCCCATCTGGAGTACTGTGTCCAGGTGTGGAGCCCTCAGTACAAGAAAGACATGGAGATTTTGGAAAGGGTCCAGAGGAGGGCGACTAAGATGATCAGGGGGCTAGAGCACCTCCCCTATGAGGAGAGGCTGAGGGAGTTGGGCTTGTTCAGCCTGGAGAAGAGAAGGCTGCGGGGCGACCTCATTGCAGCCTATCAATACCTGAAGGGAACCTACACCCAGGAGGGGAGTAAACTCTTCATAAGGGCTGACAATAGCAGGACTAGGGGAAATGGATCCAAGTTGAAGGAGGGAAGATTTAGGTTGGATGTTAGGGGGAAGTTCTTTACGAGGAGAGTGGTTAGGCCCTGGAACGGGCTGCCCAGGGAGGTTGTGGATGCCCCGTCCTTGGACGTGTTCAAGGCCAGGTTGGACGGGGTCCTGGGCAACCTGATCTAAATGTGTATGTTTGGTGGCCCTGCTAGGCAGGGGGGTTGGAACTACATGATCCTTGAGGTCCCTTCCAACCCGGGTGATTCTGTGATTCTGTGATTCTGTGATTCTGTGATTTTGCTTGTGTGGGACGCTCTGCCTGGGCATGGAATAACAATCTTCTGATTGAGAGACTAAGAGAAATGTTAAGAACAAGCAAACAAAAGTCACTGGCACAGCCACACAGAGAATCTGTGGATGCCTCATCCTTGGACATTCTCAAGGCTAGTCTGGGTGGGTCCAAGGCAGCCTGAGCTGATGGGTGCAGCCCTGCCTATGGAAGGATTGTGGAACAAGGTGGGCTTTGAATTCTCTTCAAATAATATCATTCCACGATTCTATAAAAAAAAACAAAACAAAAACCCATGCAGGAACAGGAACATATATACAAATATCTTTAAAAATAACAAGATATTCCATAGATTGAAAATTGAAGGAATTCTTAAGTGAATTTAACCTGAACTAAAATGTTTTCTATGTCTTAATGTTCTCTACTCAAGAAATATTCCTAATCAAGAGAAAAAAAAGTCTGGAGGAGAACACGCAAAGGGAGGTGCTTTTTGCTTTGCAAGCATACTTCACACCTTAAAACACATACAGCCCATGCCCAACCGTGCTAAGACTTTTCAGAAGATGTACCTTTGGTTCCGTGTGTTCTCTGCGAGGTAACTGGCACAGCTCTCATCCCAGGTGAAAGCGGGGTTGTCCAGAGAGTAGGCAGGGCAGAAGTGAGAAGAACTGGGGCTGGGGATGGGAGAGACACCAGGGGAGATGGCCCCGCAGCAGCTGAGCACAGGGTGCATGTAGCCAGGGCTGGTGGCTGCACTGTCCAGCGCTGGGTAAGGTGGGGGGATGTACTGCACCACCGTGGCACCGTGGAAAGTTATGGGTTGGTTGATTCCGGTGAACACGAAGGACTGTCCACTTGCGTTCTGTTCGATGTCTAACGTGTTCTCCTCTCTTTCTTTGCAGGGCTTGCATGTAAGCATGTTGAACTTGCAAACGGCAATCAGGATGAAAGTTACCCCAACAGAAAGCAGGATAGGCCCTAGTAACTGAGTCCACTCCAGGTGAGTAAGGCCGTCGTACTTTATCCACCCCATCACGGTGAATGTGATCCCCACCAGTCCCAAGAACACACCTGAGAAAAGCAGAGTGGCACCAGCTTTGTCCCCATCTGACACCAGGGCATCAGACCTACTCGGCGGGTAAGGAGTGACAGAAAACACATTCAGGGAGAAATCCTCCACGTTGCTGTTGTTCTGTTCCATCACCAAGTATCACGAATCTTTCTCAGCAGAGAGGGGTTTGCAAGGTACTCTGCAGAGCATTGAAAGTTGAAGGTTCAGGTTAATTATACAAGGACACTGTGCGTGTATGGTTAACAGAGTCCATCATGTGAAAGAATAAACTTTGCTTACAAGAATAAAGGTCTGGGAAGTGGAGCCTGAAGTCACCACTAAAGACTTCTTGCTTTACCACCACTGCTTCCGAAACAGCTTCACCCTTGCATGGCTACTTATCTTTTTGATTATCCTCTTCTTCAATTTGGCCCTCACGAATATTTCCTCACCCTGCCTGTGCCAGATGGGAGAGAAAGGAAGCAGAGGTCCCTGAAGCTTATCCTAGCCCCCTGGCAGCCAATGCATCCAACATATGGACAGCATACATCACTCCATAGCAGCACAATGACTCACTCACTTTCCTTGGGCCACCAATTTGGCAACTCGTGTCTACAGGAAGATACGTGGCCTTTGCTGCTGTGCTTCAGAGCCCTGTGAAGTGTGATGGTTACAGCCATGTCCAGACCATGCTGCAGCTGGCCCTGCAGCCCAGAGCTTCTGTGGTTTATACAGATATCAAAGGAAGCTTACTGAGAGTTTGATGGGAGGGAGTGGTTGGCGGGTGGGGAGGTAAACAAAAACAGGGCATTGGAAAGACTGCAGAAGCTGCTGATTGTGGTAGAAATTTTGCTTCCCTTCAGCAAAAACTGGGGCTGTTTGAAGACAGCATAATTAGTGATTTCCCCTTAACTGTGGACATTTTTCTTATGGAATTGACACCCCTTCCTCAGAGTTTAGACTGATTAAAACCCAGATATCCTGTCACTGTGGGGAAACGTCTTCTATAATGTTGGCAGAGCAAGGGATCTTGACCTGTAGGGTAAATGTTGTATTCAGCAGTACCTGGAACATTATTTTTTTCTCAGAAATTATTTCATCATTTGGAATCCTTTCTGACAGCAATGTGTGGCTGGTATATCCTGTCCTTTCCCTGAATACCTGGCCTTCATGATTGAAACTGGCACTGCAATAATGGCAGGATAACACAGTGTCCTGTGGCAGCTGTTTTGCACCCAGCATGTACCTAAACTGTGAGTAGAAGCATGTTCCCATCTTCTCCCACTGCAGTAAATATCATAGCACGATGGGGCTCTATGCAAGAAAGCATCAGGATTATTTACCTATCTGCCATATATTAAACAGACGAATGAATTGAATGTTGAGACTTTCTGTTTCCTAATGATTTCAGACAAAAGTAATTGCTGCCGGAGTGTTCTGGTAGAACGCTTCTGTGTAATTCCTTACAGAGGAAAAGTCTTCCACTACTCAATCTGTTTTGATTAGCATAGCAGGGAAGCACATACAATACAGAGATTACTCCTCAGGAGGTAGAAAGCATAATGCTATTTCCTGCTACCAGCAGCTCTGGGGAATCAAGCTTATCCTGAGGTTGTTGGAACAAAAATAGCTCTAGAAAACTCACCTTCTTTTGGATGGCTTCTTCACAACTAATGAAAGTGCCTTGAGCTACTGTGCTCTAAGATTAGTTCCGAACATGACTGCTCACCAAAACTTTCCGAGGAGATGCTGGGATACTGCTGTGTCTTTCTCTTCTCATTTGTCAGCAGAGACACCCTGAGAAATGTTAATGCTGAATTCCCTTTAAAATGTCCAGGAACTTTTCAGAGTCATTATTATGGCTCTTCTATTACCGAAGGTGCCAACAAAATTTCTGACAAGTTCACAGATTCGCCCTTCTCCCAACACCAGGTAAAGACTTGAGGAGAGGGGCAGGGTTTGCAACCAAATTAAGAACTGCTGAAATATTAGATAAGCCATCATTGCACTGGTAATTTAGCTAAAACCTACATCATCTTTAATCTTTTATCTGTTTAAATACATTGAATGAACTTCTGTTACTGCTCTCTGTGTGTCAGGTTTTTCCATACTATGAATCACTGTTGCCTCCATTTGCTTAATCTTCCAAGCTTTCCAACATTCTCTTTAAATCAACATATTACAATTGCTGTCTTTGCACTGATGGTATGTGGAGATGTAGTATCACATCAGATGTAGTATCTACTCTCAATCATTCCAGTGTCCAGTTTTGGGCCCCTCACTGCAAGAAAGATATTGAGGCCCTGGAACGTGTTCAGAGGAGGGCAACAAAGCTGGTGAGGGGTCTGGAACACAGGCCATATGAGGAGAGGCTGAAGGAGCTGGGAATGTTCAGCCTGGAGAAGAGGAGGCTCAGGGGAGACCTCATTGCTCTCTATAACTTCCTGAAGGGAGGTTGTAGTGAGCTGGGGGTCGGCCTCTTCTCTCGTGTCATTAGTGATAGGACCAGGGGGAATGGTTTCAAGCTACGGCAGGGGAGAGTCAGGCTGGACATGAGGAAGTATTGCTTTTCAGAAAGGGTGGTCAGGCACTGGAATGGACTGCCCAGGGAGGTGGTGGAGTCACCGAGCCTGGGGGTGTTCAAGGAAAGGCTGGATGTTGTGTTGAGGGACATGGTTTAGTGGGAGCTATTGGGAATAGGTGAACGGTTGGACTGGATGATCTCTTAGGTCTTTTCCAACCTTGGTGATTCTACGATTCTACGATTCTATGATTCAAGTGCTCTGCAACTGTTATTTACAAGAGAGTTGTTCTGGATCCTTTCCTTGGGCCCTCCGTAGGGGTGGTGCTCAGATGCTGTATGGAATCAGACATTTCCTGCATTGCAGCAGTCCTTGGGCTATGTTCCTTGTCTGTGGCCAGGGATATGGTATATTTCTTGCTGAGGACGTGCACAGCAAAGCTGGAGAATACGAGTGATTTCTTCCAAGACTAATTGCCATTTCAACTTTGACGATCGGATGAATGAAAATTTCACTTTTCCTTGTAAAGAACATTTTTTTTCTAACCTTCCCCACATTTTTCCCACTGTTTCCCCAAAGAGTGCCAAAGCCAGGCAGATGTCAAGGTCTTAAGAGATTACCAAATCACATGGATTTTTAAGGCCAATACTTTCCTTTTCCAAGTGGATGTTCTGGGAACTTACTTACAGACGGTGATTTAATAAACACACCCCTTTTAACTGGAATAACTGCTAAATGAATGGTGGTGAAAACAACCTGGTGAAACACAGGAAATGGGCTTGAATGTGTTTTCTAAAATCTTTCTGTTTTAATTGCAGGAGAGCATCATGCAGAATATTACTCTCAGTACTGTCAAGCAGAGAAATGGGAGACTACATCCCCATTATCTTCAGGTAGCTCACAGGCTGGCTTCTGGACCCTTTTTCAAAATGGATACTGTATTCAGACCTCACTGCAGTGTTATTCCAATCTGCTTCAGGGACCATACTCCTAAACTCAGCCACTGCTTTGCTTACTGTTCCTCTGCATAACTGTCTTGCTGTGGGAAGACGTTTTTCTGAGGCTTCCTGTATCTTCTTGATTCTCTAACCCAGTTAAAGAGTCTTCCTAGCAGATACTAACGGGTCCTCAGGTCATCTTTCCTTTCTCCTCTCTATCTGCTATCAATTCTTCCGTGCTTCAAAACATCAGTCTGTCATAGTAAGGTTTTGTTTTCTTGTATTTCTTACATAGAATCAGGGGCCTAGCTATAGAACCCCTAAAAGAAAGCTAGGCTTTATTTTAAAAGAGCTCTTAAAATAGAAGGCACAAAATACAACTCCATAATACAATTTTCAACTGCAGAGTGGCTAAAGTGGTTGGACTAAAAGAACTTTTTTTTCCTATAGAAAGGAAACTGTACTTGGCATCCTCAGTGAAAATCACAAATTACACGTTAGACTATCAACTAACCATGAGTGAGCCTCATACCCTGTGGCCCTGTACTGCCGCAATGCCAGCCCCAGTGCTGAAACATGCCAAACGGAGCCAGTTCAGCCAGCTGCCCTCAGCAGTTTCTAGCTACAGGATGGGTTTATCTCTCCCAGAGAATGCTGTCATGCCAGATGTCCAATCAAATAAAAGGTGTTTCCATACACAAACACACGGATATACACTTGTATGGTCGAGGAGGGAGCACAGTTCTACGTGAAGGCAGACACATCAACTGCAGAAGCATGCCTGGACACAGATGTGACCCATGAATGGTGACCTTAGAAGGTAGGATAGAAAGGGGATAGTGTGATATGGTGTTATAAGTGGCAGAGGTCAAGGATGGGGCTATCCTAAAAACATGCCACCATTTAAAAAAATCATTGTAATTTCAGTTTTACAGATGAGTTTGTTTTCAAAATTTCTGGGTGCTGGGGATGCAGGAAGAAACTTATCCTTGAAAAGAGTTATCCCTTCATGCATTTGTGAACTTCTCATATCCAAAGGGCTATACTGATCCAGTTAGAAGCTAAGCAATGACAGTGCAAACAGACCTTAACTTCACTTAGAGAGGATAAGCAGCCCTTACCTCCCACTTTGCCTGTTTAAGTATGTGAATCAGTAACTAACTTGATTTGCTTGCTAGAATTTGCATGTCAAGCACTTAAGCTAACCTTAAGGTATTAAGGGGGTTATAGGATCACTACTACAGTAGTAAAGTAAGTCATTTCCTCAACAAAATTGCTATTCTGTGTTATTTTAAGCTACTTTTATAGTTTTACAAGGTGATGCTTCCTTTCTAGTATGGGTGTTTTACCCCTACTCCCCACATAAAAAAATTCCTCCTACTAATGTTGTTCATGCAGTGGTGGCCATCAGTGGTGGATGTGGAGCTGCCAGTCTTTTTTCACATTTTCTGACCTTGCTGAAATAGATTTTGACAACTCAGTAAGCAAATGCTGTTGCCCTGGCGTTGAGAGCTGTCAGTGTTCAAAAAGTCATGGAAATGCACTTAGCACATCCAGGGAATTTTAAAGGAATGACTACTCAATTCAAAAATAGAAGGTGCTTACACAGCTGTAAGATGAACTATTTAGTAGGCAACTTTCTCAGGATGATACATAGGAAATTTCTGTTGCGAAGCCTTATTTTAAAGAGTAAGTAAATCCACCACTCCCAGGAAATTCAGAACCATTCAGCTGCTTCCAAGCAGCTTTCCTTCAAGCCTGGTTTTCAGAAATAAAGTGAAGCACAAGGAAGACTCCGCAGCAGAAGATCAAGGAACAATAACTTTGAAGAAAAATAGTAAGATTATGTTTCACTTCCTGAAGACTCAGCTCAGAGTCATCATATTTTACTTGATGTGCCTGATCTCTTTGATACATCTCAGGAAAAACTGATTGCAGACAGCTCATAAGGCCTCTATAGTTAGCAGGCAGATATGCCTGTTTTTTTTTGTTTTTTTTTTTTTTGTTTTTTTAAGAAAGAAAGAAAAAGATTATGACATAATTAAATATATATTTCTGTATTAGAATAAGCAGTCTTTGACTTTTAACCTTAGAGAAAATGAGTTCCTCAGCTCCTTTGCTGTATAAGCATATCTCCCTCATCACTTGCTGGTTTCCAGCTCTATTGATTTCTAAATACAACTGCATGTCACTGACCAGTTTGTTTCTTCACACTGCTACAAAAACTGCTACTCCTGCAAGGCTGAGAGAATAACACATAAGTAGAAACAAAAGGCCAAATGCAGAAGTTACTAAACATCTCCCTGCCTACTCTGGTGGCAAAAAGCATGTTCATGTGAAATACAAGGCAAATGCCTTTCCCAGGCAGAGGAGGGAACCTGATTGATTAATTCAAAGCTTGAGTGTTCTGTTACAGTCAACTTCCTAGAATTCATCCTGACAGAAAACAAGTCCTGCTGCAGTCGAGGTCCCATAGCATGCAGATGTCCAAGGACTCAGCTGAGGACAGACCACTTCTGTGGGGTGCACTGACACTGGTAGAAATTCATACTGAATCTAGCAGAAATAGTAGATTTGTCACCTTCGGTTTCCAGGCACAGAATTAGGTCAGTTTTTCTTCACAGATTGCAGCAAACTTCACAGCAAGTCACAGTGCACCAAATACTAGCAGCAGCTTAGTTCCTGCTAATTATCCTCAACTCCTACAAGCACAGCTTTCAATCTGGGAGCAGGTGCAAACATCTAAAGTGGACCTGCAACTTCTTGTCAATCCATGACAGCAGGCAGCAGCCACTGACTTTTGAAGCCACACAGGTATGGATGAGCCTAAAGAAAGCTGTATTTCTGAAAGAAATACAGGGAAATGTAGGAAGTGCTTTGTCAGCTATAAACATGTGCTGTACACGTTCCCATGAAATAGTATGTCTTGCATTAGCTGGTAAATAATGTTTGCTCCTGAAAGATACTGTTGTTAAGTGGATCTCATCCTTGAAGTTAATTGGTGTTGCTTGTGTAAACCACAAACAATATACAACAGTAGTATAATCTCCCTGAAATCAGTCATTACCATAATTAAAGTATTAGACTATTAACCATCCTCAATGCTGCCACAGGACTCTTCCACTGAATAAAAGTTATTTTCTTGTGGATTATACTCACACAAGGACCAGAGAGTGACTAAATTAAGCCATGTAGTGTTTATTACCAG
This sequence comes from Tetrao urogallus, assembly GCF_951394365.1. Taxonomy (NCBI): domain Eukaryota; kingdom Metazoa; phylum Chordata; class Aves; order Galliformes; family Phasianidae; genus Tetrao; species Tetrao urogallus. The sequence goes on along the minus strand of NC_136816.1, from coordinate 50,207,872 downwards.
GCAGACCAAGATGTAACCATTTAAGGTCTCCACAGCATATTAGCTCCCCATCTTATGATGGTCCATATTTTAAGACTGCTATCATTGATGCTCTCGAGAACATATGAAATCAGTAACAGCAGACAAGCATTTACTACAAAGTAATACAAAAACAGAAAAAAAGGAACACTTTCTAATGATTTCTTCTTTGAAACTCCAAGCAGGTTTAACTAAAATAAGCAAAAAAATACAATAGTCACAACTTTCTGCCTTCATTATATAAAGAACTAAATACAGAAACTGAAGCATAAAACACAAGAAGATGAACATTCAGCATTCTCATAGTGAACTGAATCCCTTCTTACCACTAACTCAAAAGTCCAGCATTATCTCTTATTTCTTAAAACTCAAACTCTTCACTTATGCTTGTTAATGAAAAAACAGACAAATGCAGTGTTACTGATTTTATTAGAAAATGTAAATAAATTTAAAGATCATAAATCTGAGTGTACAATTTCATCTGAAAATTTGGTCTACCTGACAGCCCTCTATGAGCTGGTGTCAGTAGTCACTACAGAAGAAGATGAAAGAGAAGAAGAAAGGGAATATTCATTACTTTCCACTGATGCTTTTTCTTCATAGCCTGGAGGTGGTTCAGAGAAGAAAAACTGCACTGGAGAGATAACCAAAGGTGAACTGCACCCAGAAATTGTGTATATGGTTTCTTCGTCTCTAACAGCAACTGTTCTTTGATCATCCGCAAACTGCGCTCTATAAAACAGAAAATTGTGTGTTAATATAGTTCCTTCTACAGCAAGTGAAACTTACCCCTGACTTACATAAATGTATATGAATGCACAACTTTTAGGAATCCCTGAAACAACTTACATAGGCATGAGAGTTTCATTATGACACAAAAATTCCATTATTTTGGTAAGAAAGAGCAAACACTCCCTTCCGATTCACATCATAGCCTGACTTAGGGGTATTAGCTGCTTCTAACAGGGCAATCCTATTAAACCTCTGAACCTTTACTCCTAATGCATCTTCATTTTTGCAGTCTACCACAGTCCATTCTCCACTTCTTCTGTAAAAATGGTTACTAGACTTAAAATTGCATAACTGAAACAAAAATTCCTAGCTGCCTGAGATCTTAAATTACAGGTAACTTGAAGTTTTTATAAGTTTTCCAGCAACACATTAGACATATGCAATTACACTGCTGCTGAGAGACAGAGACTCAGAAGTAACCGGACAAGTGGACTACTAAGCTCATAATGAAAGCAAAAGTGAGCAACGAGGTATTCACAACCTTCCTCTGACCATTACAACTGGATCTCAGTTGCGCCAACACCATTCTGGTACCTTGCTCATCTCACCTCAGAGATGGCCCTCAGCATATTACACTTAAGCAGCTTCCAAGAAAAGCAAAGACTTCATTCTTTATGTTTGACTCTCAGAGCTATCTCATACTCACATGTACATTTCTACACTGAACAATTCTGCACAAGGAGCAGGAATAAAGCATAGTCACCTCACTTCTTAGTAACAGCACTGAAGCTATGTGTGAATTTACTGCAGAAAAGCACAAACATGGATTCAAACAGTATGGTAACAGGAATAAACACTGCTATCACAAACCTCCTCCTGGGGCATTTAGGTCTTTGAGGTTGTGCTTGCTTGCTTTGAGGGGAAGATGGTAGAGTTTTGAAGTACTGACATGAGGCAGACAGCTGGTATGGATGCTTGTGGAATTTGCCACTCGTAAGCAGAAGTCTGGAGTATAGTGGAAAGCTATTATAGAAACAACCCAGTAGCTACTGCTAAGCGGACACAGCTAGGCAGATAGGGTTCTTGCTGCAGTGATGGTGCTTGATATGCTGTGCAGTCTTGCAGACTAAGGACATCCTGATGAACAAGTCCTAAAAGACTCATAGAGGACCTTCCAAAGGTCCTCAATTCTGAATCATCAAGAGCATGAAAATAAGTTGAGGGCTCTATGTATGTTGGCATCTACCTCCTGGCCTTACCTAGTTCTGGTATGCGGCCTCTTTCACCCTCAAGATAGGAACCCACTGCTTGGATCCCACAGGGAGATATCCCTGCAAATTCTTATGATGCAAGCAACTCTTCATTCAGAAACTCCTGCTGCACAAGCTTGGTGGTGGCAGCATTGAGCAAGTCACCTATGCTCAGTGTGTAGAAAAGTGGCTGCATGGGACAGCCTTCTTATCTTGGATGAAATTGGGTTTGCAACCTTCCCTTTAAGCTCCCTGGAACATTCTCTGCTATTCCTCCACATTATCAATATATTCTGTCACACCACACTGTCACTGAATGATCAGGGAAAGCCAGCTCAGACTTTCCAAAGGAGTCATCAAGAGAACAGGACACAAACCAAAGTAGCACTCCTAGCATCACAGGGCATCTAGATATGTATTGTGAAGTGCTCACTGCACTGGCTCTGCAGAGGCTTCCTAAAATCTGGCAGCATGGTTACCATGTCACTGGGGAACTGCTGTGAGGAGTACCTTTTCTTGACAGTCTATGGAAGAACTCCAATCAAGTAATATCTGAATAAGGCCACAGGTTTAAGGCTTAAAAAAAAAAAAAAAAACCCAAAAAAACCCAAAAAAACCCAAAAAAACAAAAACTAACAACCTTCCACAGAATATCACCAGACATCCCTTCCAGTAATAAACTTAAGTTTAACTTTTGTAAAAGATATTTTGGAATGTGATTCCTCTTTTATACGAGGATATTTCAGTACCAGAAAACCAAAGTATCTAAAGGAAGTTCAATGATGCAATAGAAAACTTCATAGTGCCTAGCATAGAGTTAACAGTGATTATTTAAGAATATAATCTTGGATACCTTGAAAAACCATCTTGGATTTAAAACAAACAAACTACAACAAAACAGACAATAAAACAGCCTTACCCATCACTGAACACGGAATGGTACGGTGGAGGTGCAGGTGAAGCACTTGACGTAAAACAACGTGTCACAGCTGGAGACAGAGGGTCAGCAAAATATGGTGGTGGTGGAGGTGGGAACATCAATACAGCATCACCTTATGAAAAAGAAGCACCAATTACTACCTCTGGAAAACTGAGCTCCCCTGTCTATTCTAGTTGAATTTCAGAATGTTTCCTGTCTTCAGAATTATGGTAGTGGTACTTGTCTAACTTTTAAGACAAAAAGCAATGACGCTACATAAGGATCTGTTATATTCTGCAATGCAGGTGTACACTGAAGTTTTGTTCCCCCCCAAAAAAGCACAATCATGAACGGAATATTTCTTCTAGAAAATACCACTAAGTGGGAGGAAGTGATTCATTTAGCAAAGAGACAAATCTCTTACATGTTGGTTGTCCTCAGAAACAAGTACAAAGACAACAGCTACTGTTGGCTCAGCTTAAGAGCAGATGAGTACTTGGTTTTTCCTCATGCATCTAAAACAGGCATTTTCTAAGTATAGCCTTGAAGTAGATACTGATGGAATAAAAAACATTTGAGTCACGGATAGCCTCGATTACTGATTACATGTTGTTGAACATCTTCATTAGTGACCTGGATGAACAGATAAGAGTGCACTCTCAGCAAGGTTGCTGATAATACAAAGCTGGGAGGAGTGGCTGACACACCAGAAGCTGTGATGTCATATAGCAAGACGTGGACAGGCTGGAGAGCTGAGCAGAAAGGAATCTAATGGGGTTCCACAAGGGCAAGTGAACTGTCCTGCATCTGGGGAAGAATAACCGCACACATCAGCCCCTAACCTGCACTGACCTGCTAGAGAGGAGCTCTGTGGAGAAGGCTCATGGACAAAAGGTTGGCCATGAGCCAGCAGTGTGCCCTGGTGGCCAAGAAGATGCCAAGAATGGCATTCTGGGGTGCATTAAAGAGAGTATGGTCAGCATGGCGATGGAGGTGATTCCTCTCCCTCTATTCTGCCCTGGAGGCCACATTTGGAATACTGTGCCCAGGTCTGGGCTTCTTGGTTCAAGACAGAGAACAACTCAGAAGGAGTCCATCTGCAATCTACAAAGATGTCTGGGGCCCGGGGAATCTCCCTTATGAGGAAAGGTTGAGAGATCTGGGGGTGTTCAGCCCAGAGAAGGGAAGACAGAGAGGATCTTATCAATGCTTATAAATACCTAAAGAGGAGGAGGAGGGAGGTCAAGCGAATGAACACTCTTTCTGGTGATAGCTAGTGACAGGACAAGGGACAACAGGCACAAACTGGAACATGGGAAGTTCCATGAGAACATGAGGAAAAAGTCCTTTGTTTTGAGGACCACTGAGCACTGGAAAAAGTTGTCCAGAGAGGTTGTGAAATCATCTTCTCTGGAGATATTCAAAACCCACGTGGACACTTACATGTGCATCCTACTGTAGGGAACCTGCTTTATTAGGGGGCTGAACTAGGTGATCTCCAGAGGTCCCTTCCAACCACTATGATTCTGTGATTTTGAATGTTTTGACAGTTTCTCTGCCAAATTACTCAGGCACACTACTAACCTGAGTACCACAAAACTGTAGATAAATAATTCAGTTTTAAGTGTACTCTGTTGCTTACCTGTCAATTCCATTTTGCATTTGAGGAGCTTACATTTTTGTTTTTTAAAAATAAAGTTTGTATCAATCACTGAGCTTGAATAATTCATACAGGCATTCATTATTATTATTATTATTTTGCAATTTGCACTGACAAGTCATAGAACATAACAGATGTTGAGTTAGGCAGGGGCACATTCTGGCACAGTGGTGACTGTCAGTAAGTCCTCACTCTTTAACCTTTGAGTTTTACGCTCCTTGATGGAATTATGAAAGGAAGAAATCCACAAAATCTGCTTTACTGCCTTTAAAAAGTAATCAGACTGATTCTCCATGCCCCTTTGATTTATCGTGCAAAATTGACAATAAACCCTCATCTTTTTCAAGGACCATCAAGTTATAGGTCTATACATCAGTTTGACAGACAGAAGAGCAACTGCCTTGCTTACTGGACTTCAAGTCCTGACAGATGACAGTTGAGCAATGCTATAATTTACTCATTCATCCTTCCTCAGAACTAGAAAGTTATCAGAATAATCTATATATTGAATAAATTCATGGTTTATTAACAGCAGGGTACCACTTAGGGCATAATTCCCTCTTAATAGTTCATTAAATACAGTATGCTCTACAATTAACAGAACCATGTTGCAATTACATCTGAAGATTGATAGAAGAGGTGGCCATTATTCAGGGAAATACAATACAAACCTTATGAACTGCTTTTTTAGGTGGGGGGAGGTCAGAGTTCTAGGCTAATGTAAGTCTTAGACACAGTCACAGAAACCATGAGACCATGTGACTTGGAGTGTTAGCAACACTTTCTGGGAAAGGAAGTGAGATTGGACTCATTTGTGCCATATTATAAATCAGATGCTGCCAAAAGACAGGTTAATTCCTCAGGAGAAAGGCAACTGAACTGATCACACAGAAAACATCTAAGACAAAGCAACTGCCCATTGGCTTGTCTGGTGGGAGATTACAGGATCAGTATGCTTACTGCACAAACATGTAACGCTCAGAGTAAATCCCTGAAATAGACAAATATTAATAGATAAATAGAAAGTTTAAAAGTTCTCACATTATTTACTCACCTAGTGTAACCTGAAAAGATTCAGGGCTCTGAGTACGCTCTTCATTTCCCAAAGGTTCTTCGTTGAGATTTAAGTTTTGCTTCTTTTTAACATGAGCTATCACGAAGAAACACAACCCAGTAAGCACAATGAGAGGCCCCAGGATTTGAAATGACAGGAATCCACAGCCCTGGAGGTCCTCATCAGAACTGCTAGTCTGGTTGAGCTGTATATTGGGCCCACCAGGGCTGCAGCCAGGGACCCAAATACCCAGGATGCTAATCAGCATTCCACTTGTCAAAAACAGGAATCCAAAGATGAGAAACTGGACAAACTGGCAGTTCTTTCGACATAAAAAAAGGTGACATATTTGCTCATTTTGCAATTGTCTTTGGCTTGTATGAAACCTGGCCCTTGATCTTGCAATTAAAATGCAAAGCAATCCAATTACACCCAGCACAGGCCCAGAAGCCTTCAGGACCCCACTACAGTCATTGAAGGTTTCAAAAGGGCATGACTGTAGGGTGAAAACTGAAAGCAAGAATCCACCACAGAGCAATATGGCCCCAAAAAGAAAAAGGAAAAAAGCAGCTTTCTTATAATGTCCATTATTTTCTTCACCTAGTGGTACTGGAACAGTCAGTGAATACATTACAACTGAATCTCCTCAGACTGACGGGTTGGTTTTTTTTTTTTCCTGTTAGGATTCAGTGGCAGAAATCCACAGTAGATCTGTGAAAATACAGGAGACAAAAGAAAAAAAATAGCAGAAAGAATTACACTGATTTTTACTACTATGCTTGCTACTGAGCCTATTGGTATTACATGCTCTTGGTACATTCTTCCTTTTGCAGTAACTTTGTTATGGAATAAAGGGCCTGATTAAGTTTGTTGCTGTTAAAACAGATGACAGGCCAGACACAGACTGAAAACAACACAACTGCTGATGTACAACTCAACGAACTGTATCTTTGGAAATACAGTTGTATGATTAATGGGACATTAATATCAAAGTCTGAATATTCAGAACAAGGAGAGGCTAACTTTACCCTTGAAGAAAGCTAGGCAAAATTTCTGTAGTAAACAGTAAGAGAAGAAAACTAGGGAAAGAAGGAACCTGAATGCAACTGAGTACAGATAACTACCAGGCTTTTTACCAAGTAAATCTTCCAACATAAATCATAATAACACATCTTTTCAGAGCATAGATCTTGTTTCTACTTCCAGAGACACAACAGAGTTTCTCAGTTTCTCTCCTGCCAGCTTCCTGTCCTACATAACTACAAGAACAAGTACTTGAAGGATTTTTGGTTCTATTCTGCAGGGAAGAAAAAAAAAAAAAAAAAAAAAAAAAAAAGCATGAAAGAGATTGTACTTCAAGTTTCACTTCCATGGTCAGAGTTAGCAAGCATGCTGCTCCCACACTTCATTCAACTCCCCTGCTCCCAAAACTTTTTCTTTGCTGCAAGAAAGCCTTAAAAAGAATAACAAAGGTGGTCCCACAAGGTTTCAAGCCCATTGGCCCTCAGAGCCTGGATTCAGCCAGTGCTGAGCCCAGTAGTAGTTTTGTGCATATGGACAACCAATCTGCTGATGTGGACATACCGGGGCAGGGAAAGCCTTCCTGAAAACTGGGACAGAGTGCTATTCAGTGAGCTCTAGAAAAAATTCACTGCTGCCATTAGTAACAGGAAAGTTGTATTGTTCTGACACAGAGATCAGAACAATACCTGCAATCACAGTGGCAACCTTCTGCACGAGGAGCTACCTGAAAGCAAGGGAAATTTCAGACTGGAAAACAGCAAGTCCAGATACACCATGGTAAAACTTCTCTCTTATTGTCAGCAGGAGGCACTCAGGTCTGCCCACACTGCAGTGTTTTAATGGCTTTCTTCCACACACCAGCAGTTTCCCAGGTCAGTCTTCTTTGGTTATGACTTGGAAATATCATAAGGAGACAGCTACTGGAGTAGCTTGTCACAGATAGAAATGGGGAATGGGTTTAGCTACAGCTGTTTATTAGCTAACCTTCAGCCCCTCCCCTCTACCAGCTTCCACTGCCCTGCACTGAGTTCAGACAACTGCAAGCTACAAGTCAAGTTAGACCAACTCCTCCTTACATATGCCTCAACAACAGTTATTCCACAAGAAACTATTCTGTGATTTCTGGAAGCAAACCATTGAACATGTGTCAGCCACAACAAGCTCTCTGTCACTTCCCAGGAGCTGCAGTGTCCCACTGGGATGAAAACAAAACAGAACCATAAAACCCACCAGTCACTCACATACATAATTAACTAATTATCTGTCTTCACTGCAAGGCAACACACTGAGTCACTTTACTTAGAGACTCATAGAAGCAGAGTCCCATTTAAAGAAAGGGGTGAACTGCCAGACACAAGCGATGAAGTTACTGAATCTTCTACTGCTGGACCTCAAGCAGCACAGGAGGCAAAGAGCAGCATGCCAGCAAAAGGCACAGCAAGCTCAGGACATGAAGGGCAAGAAACAAGCTGTTCTTGTACAACAGCAATAAGGCCACTGCAGGAAGCCACAAAATCTCCTGGCTGGTTACCTCAAATAGCAACAGTAAGGGACTTACTCTGTAGTATCCAAGGGAGGACTAATTTTCATTTGTGCTACCATCAATTCTTGACAGTAAACCCAACCTAAGATTAAGCTGCATTTCTTGTGTTTTAAGAAGTATTTTAAGAAAACAGCTTGTATTGATTGTGTGATTGAAATACTTCCACTAGATCAGGTATCTCCACATGCATACCTGGTGTAAGGGAGTCTTCTCTTTATATTTACCCTAAGCTTGAGAACAGACATGGAAACAACAGGTGAGAAACTGCTAGAACAGAATTCAGCAGCAAAAAGGCAGTTAAACATGAAGGAAGAGGGAAATGAAAACATTGCCTGTAAAAGAGGTCTGGTTATAAGACAGAACGATACAGTGCTTTACCTTTTTATAAGTCTAGCCCATTCCAGGTATACAGAAGAGGAAGTAATGCTGTTGTTTTTGCGTGTAACAAAGCTGTATCACAGCTTTCACATTATAGGCATCTCCATAAATTTAAAAGTACAGTTTTTTCTTATAAACCCAAGACTTCTTGCTTTCTGTTGGAATCACTGTATTTTCCAAGATTTCCATTGCAAATACTAGAGCTATAAATTTACCCACTTGAAATTTGATATCTTCATGCAGTTACACGAATTCAGAAATTGAGGATTAAAAGAAAAAGGTGTTGGAAGAATTAAAACACTGCTGTCTCTCTGTTTTATGTTTCATACCACAGACCTCATTCCTGCTATTCCTTGCAGAAGGAACCATTTTTTTTTCCACGAAGGAGGATCACAACCATGCAACTATTTCAAAAACTGTTTGTTCACAACTGTAACATACCCTCTTTCAGTTTGCCTTTTAAATCTTTTCGTTCTTATTTCCCATTTTTTACCTCCTACTGGGAAATTACCACTATTCTCCGATGATAATGATTATTATTTTTTTAGTTCAGGTTAGAAATTAAACCATGAATCCTAATAGGACAAGCTATCTGGAGGGAAGTCCTCTCAACTTTATTCGATATAACTCTCACACAAAAACTCTAACAACAAACAGACTCTGTATTGCCCCCCCCCCACCCTCCTTCCATCTAACTTCATTCTCCATTCATGTCTGCATCTGCCCCCACCACATTTTCTGCTCTTTATTGTGCCACAGCTTTTCTCCCTAAGATATTGCAGTCTTAGCTTCAAGGGCAGCAGAGGAATTCCTCTGTGAGCTCAGCTGGTCAGCCTAAGACAAGCTGGAGTTTACCACCTTATTCCCATGCATCTCCCTCTGATGTTTTAATCACTTGTGTGTAAAGCTAGGTGTAAGTGCCAACTAGCCTGATTGGATTATATATTGTTTCCTACCTACAAGAAAGCAGCATTAAGGCTACAAGCACTAACAGGTTCTGAGATGCCAATTTGTTCTCATACATATGCAGTCTCTAATTAGTGCCTGACAGTGTTCTGACCTCATACAGCATACAACTCTGACATCCCAGGAGAAGGGTTTTCTAAGTTTGAGCTGTGCACAAAGATATCGTAGCAGTCCGCAGATGGCACAGAAAGAAACTGTCTATGTGAGTTGACAAAAACAGTGGTTATCAGCCCATAGAGTAAGGGTAACACTGTGTTGTTACCTATGAATGTTGCAAGTGTGATAGGATAAGCATCTGGGGAAGTGCTGGGAAACTTCATAAAGCAGAATAACCCTGCCAGCCTTCAGACACATGTGCACAAGGAATCCTTCTCACCACAGACCAGCAGAGCATCAGGGATTCTGTCTGATGCCAGACAAAGCTACAATTCCTGAAGAAGCTGCCAACATCATCTCAGCAGGCCATAAGAGAAAAATAGCTAAAACACGAACTAATTTACAAGCAGCCCCACTCCCTTCTTTAGCTGGGAAGGTGCCCTGACACTGACACAAGGAAGGATGTGTGGCCAGAGACAGGAGTCTGCAAGACAGAGTTCACCAGCTGATGGGCTGGATGCCATACAGAAAAGGAGGACAAGACCCACATTTAACAAGAGCTCTGCGGGTCCCCGGCAATGGGATGCTGTTTACGAGACACTCGCAGCAGACAGGAGCAAAGCAGCTCTTGTTTTCCGGAGCACCTGTAGGGAAAACAGAGAGATGTGAGAGGGAAGTGAGGCCCATGCACACGATTAAAGCCACAGACAGATTTTATTTTGGCAGGTAGCAAGGCAGAGCACTTCACAGCAACTTCCAGAAGGAAGTGATGAGCATCAAGCGACAAAAACCAGAGGCAGACACACTTACAGTCCTTCGAGATCACACGTTTGTGACCATCAGGAAAACGCACAACTCCAAAAGCAGCCCAGAGCTTCTTCTCACGAATTTCTTGAGGTCCCCTTGGGCAATAAGCCACAGACAAGCAACCAAGCTTCGCACTGTTTGGGAAAAAGCACCATCCCGGGGGAACCCGCCGAGCAGGCTGACCTCCGGGTGCCGAGATTCCGGGAGGGGAAGGACCGCACCCCAGGGTCGCGGCTGCAGGAGCCCCGCCAGTTCCCCCCGAGAACCCCTGGCCTCCGCCGCCCCTCGCAGCGGTCCCTCAGCACGGGGACCACCTCCCGCCATCTTCGCTGCCTCCCGCCGCTCGCTGCCCGGAGCGCTGCCCGCACCCCGCCATGGCAGTACGCGGCGGCAGCACGCACCGCACAGCCCCGAGTGCCAGCGGAGCAGGTGCGGGCAGGGGACGGAGAGCGAGCGAGCGAGCGAGCGAGCGAGGTCCGTCCGTCCGTCCTTCCTACCTGCCTGCCTTCCTGCCGCCCGCTCTTGCCCGGCCGACTCGCGAGCAGCCGCTCAGCCAGCTCCTTTTCTCGAGTGCCCTTGCCCGGCTATGAACACCCGAGCGGAGGCGGCGTAGAGGCAGCGGCCTCGCACCGCCCCGTCCACACCCGCCCCGCCAAGGACGCCCCGCCCGGTGGCCGCCCTCCCCCTCCGGTCGCTTCAGTTTCCCCTGCCGCGGCGCTCAGCCGTCAGAGTCGCCCGGGCGGCCGAGGTGCGGGGGGAAAAGGGGGAGGTGTGCGTTTGGCAGCGCGCCTCTCAGTTGAGCAGCGCTGTGTTGTTTTGATCACTCGCCACCCGCCCCGTGAGGCTCCTCGTGGGACGAGGATTTCCTTGACCTGGCCAGCTGGGTTTCGTGCTGAGTCCCCTCTTGCCTTTTGTGGCCTGGAGAAGCCAGCCCCTTCGTGGTGCTCCTCCTGCCTGCCCTGGCGTTTGAGCAGGGTTCTGTACTCCGGTTTGTAGAACTTGTGTATGAAACTTAGTAGTATGAAAGTCTAACTGGTAGCAGTTACACACTGGTGCTGTGGTGTTTTGATTAGGTGACCTTAAAGGCTCTTTCCAACCTAAATGATGCAACGATTCAGTAATTGAAAAATCGTAGAATGAGTCACGGAATAACTCGGGCTGGAAGTTCCAAACCCCCAATGGGCAGGGCTGCCCCCACCAGTTCATGCTGCCCAGGGCTCATCCAGCCTGGCTTTGAGCACCTCCACGGATGGGGCATCACAACTTCTCTGGGCAGAAAAAACAAAACAAAACAAAAAACCACTTCACCACATTTGGAAGCTTGTAAAGCACTGAAGACAGGCCTATTTGTGGTTCGACACCTGGTAGTGGGAGGGGATGATCTCTTTCTGGCTTCCTGGGTGCAGGCAGCTGTTGGAGAAAGAGGATGGCTTCAGCCTCAGAGAAGAGAGTACAGCATTGAACTAGGGGTGCAGGGTCAGAGAACAGCAGTGAACAGGAAGAAAGGTGAAGAAAGTTGGGCAGGCAAAGGCATGGACAGTTAGAGCAACTCTGCAAGAGGACGAGGGATGGGTGAAGGAATATGTGCCACTTGTAAGCACGTGCCACTGGCTGGACCTGAATAACCGTGAGATGGAAATTGCTCCACTGGTTGGGGCCAGCTTGGTGACTGGTGAGCTGCAAGGGAAGTGTAGCTGTGTGTGAGTCAGGAGAGGAGTCAGTGTGGGGTGAAAGGTGGAACAGTGCATGCAGAGCAGGTGGCAGGAGGGAAGGGAACAAGGTAAGGTCTTTCTTGATAGGGAGAAAGTTTGTTAGGCTGGGGAAGGTGAGGTATGTGTGGTTTTGGAGAGCCTCTGAATTTGGGTTAAAGCTGTGGAAAAGTACAGTGGAAAAAAAAAAAAGACGGGACTCACTAAGTGTAAGAATATGTGTGGGGTGTAAGAAGGAACCTGTCATGGGCAAAAGGCTTCAACTTTCTAGAGCTTCAGGATTCAGGATTTTTCTCTGTGTCCCAGCTCAGCTGCCACCAACTTGGGCATCAGATGTGAAATGCTCAGATGCGGCTATGAAACATGCCACACTAAGAAGAGACAGGGAGGAAATGATTTTTGCTTTCTGTGAAGAAAAAAGCAGGGAGAAAATGCCTGAGGAGAGCAAAGAGGATGAAGACCCTTTGTTGTGAACACAAGAAGAGCTGCAAGAGAAAAAGGGTGTCAGTGTAAAATCAGTCTACAACAGTGCCACATGGAGATCTAATTTTATGTGCCAGTTTTCTATTATCTGATTCTAGTTCTGTTGTTCTTCCAATATAGAGCTTTAATAATAAAACGTTTCCTTGGTGTTCAGTTCTGTTCTGTCCTGTCAGGCTGAACTTTCTTCTGTTGCTTGGTGTAATTAAATGGGAGGATTACTACTGAGTTACAAGACCTCTCTCTTTTCCTATTGTGTAAATACTTCTTGTACCAAACCTAACATATGTTAGAAATTACATCTTTAAAACAGATTATTATTTTAATAAGAAAGAAAAAAAAAAAGGAGGTCTGTCTTCTTGATAAAATATAGGAAGCTTGTTAGTTAGCACGTACATGCAGACAGTGTTTCTCTCCAAAGCTTTTAAGTAGCTCTTTCCCTTCATCTGCCACTTGGGCTTGTTGTAGTACTAAATTTCAGGACTTGACACCGGTGATAACAGAACCATAGGATGGCTTAGGTTGGAAGGGACCTAGAGAATCATCAAATGATGAGAGAAGTGATTTCGAGAATACTGTTCTTCAGGCCATGAGCTCCTTGTTCAGCCTTATTTCAGTTCTCACTGGACCAAGTGGATGTTGATTTCTGTAGTATGACTATAGTCATAAAACTGCAATCTTGATCAGACCTTGTGATTTCAGGTAAGAATTATTTTAGCTTTTAACATAGAAACTGTTCAACTGTGAGTTGTTCAGTTAAACATATCTTATTTCCAGATAGAAAGCAGTAATATTTGGCAAAAATGAAACAAAATTTGTTTTCTACGTACCAGAAAGCACCCAGAGAGTAGGTGGTGCAAAGCCTGAACACTGCTGTAGGACAAAGATTTTAGATGCTTTTGCCAATGGAGAAAATGAGGTATTTTGGACTGGCATAGAAATCTGTTCTAGAGCCATGGAAAGGTATGGTGCACACACAAGTGGAGTGTGACAGGGAGCCTAGAACTGTGAGAAGCACCTGTGAAAATACCTCCAAAACATTGTCATTTGGGGTGATGAGCAAGGACCTGGTTGGTGATCCTGCACATAGCAGAGGTTGAAACTACATGATCATTGAGGTCCTTTTCAACACAGGCAATTCTATGATCCTAGGATGGTACGGATATCTGCAGTTGGAAGGATCCCCCAAGGATCAGCAAGTCCAACCCCTCACTCCGCAGAGGACCACCTAAATCAGACAGTCCTTCATCTGCAGCACCTCGGGGCCGTGCCCACTGCCCATTGGGGCAGCCCATTCCATGCCCACCGCTCTCTGGTGCAGGCCCTCTCCATGACCCCCAGCCGCCCCTGGGGCCCCCTGCCACAGCTCCATGCCGTTCCCTCGGGCCCTGTCGCTGTCACCAGGCAGCACAGCACAACTCAGCGCTGCCCTCCGCTCCCTGTGAGCAGCTGCAGCCGCCATGAGGGCTGCCCTCAACCTGCTCTGCTCTGGGCTGAGCACAGCCACGGTGCTCAGCTGCTCCTCAAACACTGTGCCCTCAGATCCTCCTCCATCTCTGGAGCCCTCCTGTGGACACTCTCTCCTCGCATCTTATGCAGTGGCACCCCAACCTGCACCCAGCGCTGCAGGCGAGGCCGCACAGCGCAGAGCAGAGCGGGACGGCCGCTTCCCTCGCCTGCCAGTGCTGGGCCTGACGCACCCCAGGGTACGGTTGACCCTTCTGAGTGCCAGGCGCACTGCCGCCTCAGATGCAATTTGCCGTCAAACCAGATCCCTTTTTGCCAGGCTGCGCTCCAGAACTTCACCCACAATGTCTGCACACAGAGCCAGGGCACCCCATCCCAGGTGCAGAACCCAGCGCTCGCCCTTCTTTGTGCAGATGGGAACCACCCTCATTTTGTCCAGATCTCAAGGCAAGGCCTCTTTATCCTCAAGGAGGTCAAAACTCCTCCCAGCTTAGCATCGTCCACAAACTCATTGATACAGCTAACAGATCTTTATTGGAACCAACAGTAAAAACAATATAGAGAAATGGCCTGGAAATGGAGCCCCTCAGAATCCCAGTGGTAAAACACAGGGCAACTGTCAGGACAAAGTCAGCCAATCCTCCAGTGCAGCCATGTTTTAGTTCTCAAGGAACATTCTAAGGCATCCATAGCCAAGGCTTTATGATGCCATGAGGCAACACCCCAACAAAAGCTCTAAATACAGGAAACCTGACAAAAGAACACCAGCTGTGATGCAAGCCAGCCAGCCAAGGCAGGCAGGCAGGCAGGGGCCACGGCTCCAGCCAGCCAGCCAGCCAAGGAGGCAGGCAGGCAGGGGCCACGACTCCAGCCAGCCAGCCAGCCAGCCAAGGCATGCAGGCAGGGGTCACGACTCCAGCCAGCCAGCCAAGGAGGCAGGCAGGCAGGGGTCACGACTCCAGCCAGCCAGCCAGCCAAGGCAGGCAGGCAGGGGCCACAGCTCCAGCTAGCCAGCCAAAGCAGGCAGTCATGCAGGGGCACCGGTTCCAGCTAGCTTGCCAAGGCAGGCAGGCAGTCACCATCACTCCAGCCAGCCAGCCAAGGCGGGCAGGCAGGGACCACAACTCCAGCCAACTCAACAACGGACCTCGACTCCAGCCGACGGACGTGGAAACCACGATTCCAGCCAGTCAGCCTAGGCAGGCAGGCAGGGGCCACAACTCCAGCCAGCCAGTTAGCCAGCCTAGGCAGGCAGGCAGGTGCAACGACTCCAGCCAGCCAGCCAGCCAAGGATGCAGGCAGGCAGGCAGGGGCCACGACTCCAGCCAGCTAGCCAGCCAAGGCAGGCAGGCAGGCAGGGGCCACGGCTCCAGCCAGCCAGCCAAGGCAGGCAGGCATGCAGGGGCCACGGCCCCAGCCAGCCAGTCAGCCAAGGCAGGCAGGCAGGGGTCACAACTCCAGCCAGCCAGCCAGCCATCCTAGGCAGGCAGGCAGGCAGGGGCCACGACTCCAGCCAGCCAGTCAGCCAAGGCAGGCAGGCAGGAGTCATGAATCCAGCCAGCCAGGCAAGGAGGCAGGCAGGCAGGGGCCACAGCTCCAGCTAGCCAGCCAAAGCAGGCAGGCATGCAGGGGCCCCAGTTCCAGCTAGCTTGCCAAGGCAGGCAGGCCGTCACCATGACTCCAGCCAGCCAGACAAGGCGGGCAGGCAGGGACCACAACTCCAGCCGACGCAGCAACGGACCTCGACTCCAGCCGACGGACGTGGGAACCACGATTCCAGCCAGCCAGCAAAAGCAGGCAGGCAGGGGCCATGACTCCAGCCAGCCAGCCAGCCAGCCTAGGCAGGCAGGCAGGCAGGCAGGGGCCAAGACTCCAGCCAGCCAGCGAAGGCAGGCAGGCAGGCAGGGGCCACGACTCCAGCCAGCCAGTCAGCCAAGGCAGGCAGGCAGGGGCCACGACTCCAGCCAGCCAGCGAAGGCAGGCAGGCAGACAGGGGCCACGACTCCAGCAAGCCAAGGCAGGCAGGCAGGCAGGGGCCACGACTCCAGCCAGCCAGTCAGCCAAGGCAGGCAGGCAGGGGTCACAACTCCAGCCAGCCAGCAAAGGCAGGCAGGCAGGCAGGGGCCACGGCTCCAGCCAGTCAGCCAGCCAAGGCAGGCAGGCAGGAGTCGTGAATCCAGCCAGCCAGCCAAGGCAGGCAGGCAGGGGCCACGACTCCAGCCAGCCAGCCACCCAAGGCAGGCAGGCAGGAGCCACGACTCCAGCCAGCGAGCCAGCCAAGGCAGGCAGGCAGGCAGGGGCCACGACTCAAGCCAGCCAGCCACCCAAGGCAGGCAGGCAGGCAGGGGCCACGACTCCAGCCAGCCAGCCAAGGCAGGCAGGCAGGCAGGGGCCACGGCCCCAGCCAGCCAGTCAGCCAAGGCAGGCAGGCAGGAGTCATGAATCCAGCCAGCCAGCCAAGGCAGGCAGGCAGGCAGGGGCCACGACTCCAGCCAGCCAGCCACCCAAGGCAGGCAGGCAGGAGCCACGACTCCAGCCAGCGAGCCAGCCAAGGCAGGCAGGCAGGCAGGGGCAACGACTCCAGCGAGCCAGCCAAGGCAGGCAGGCAGGCAGGGGCCACGACTCCAGCCAGCCAGTCAGCCAAGGCAGGCAGGCAGGAGTCATGAATCCAGCCAGCCAGCCAAGGCAGGCAGGCAGGGGCCACGACTCCAGCCAGCCAGCCAAGGCAGGCAGGCAGGGGCCACGACTCCAGCCAGCCAGCCAAGGCAGGCAGGCAGGGGCCACGACTCCAGCCAGCCAGCCAGCCAGCCTAGGCAGGCAGGCAGGCAGGCAGGGGCCATGACTCCAGACAGCCAGCCAAGGCAGGCAGGCAGGCAGGGGCCACGACTCCAGCCAGCCAGCGAAGGCAGGCAGGCAGGCAGGGGCCACGACTCCAGCCAGCCAGCCAAGGAGGCAGGTAGGCAGGGGCCACGACTCCAGCCAGCCAGCCAAGGCAGGCAGGCAGGCAGGGGCCATGACTCCAGCCAGCCAGCCTCCCAAGGCAGGCAGGCAGGGGCCACGACTCCAGCCAGCCAGCCAAGGCAGGCAGGCAGGCAGGGGCCACGACTCCAGCCAGCCAGCCAGCCATGGCAGGCAGGCAGGGGCCACGACTCCAGCCAGCCAGTCAGCCAAGGCAGGCAGGCAGGGGCCACGACTCCAGCCAGCCAGCCAAGGCAGGCAGGGAGGCAGGGGACACGACTCCAGCCAGCCAGCCAGCCATGGCAGGCAGGCAGGGGTCGCGACTCCAGCCAGCCAGCCAAGGCAGGCAGGCAGGAAGGGGCCACGGCCCCAGCCAGCCAGTCAGCCAAGGTAGGCAGGCAGGGGCCACGACTCCAGCCAGCCAGTCAGCCAAGGCAGGCAGGCAGGGGCCACGACTCCAGCCAGCCAGCCAGCCAAGGCAGGCAGGCAGGGGTCACGACTCCAGCCAGCCAGGCAAGGAGGCAGGCAGGCAGGGGCCACGACTCCAGCCAGCCAGCCAAGGAGGCAGGCAGGCAGGGGCCACGACTCCAGCCAGCCAGCCAGCCAGCCAAGGCAGGCAGGCAGGCAGGGGCCACGACTCCAGCCAGCCAGCCAAGGCAGGCAGGCATGCAGGGGCCACGGCCCCAGCCAGCCAGTCAGCCAAGGCAGGCAGGCAGGGGCCACGACTCCAGCCAGCCAGTCAGCCAAGGAAGGAAGGCAGGGGCCACGACTCCAGCCAGCCAGCCACCCAAGGCAGGAAGGCAGGGGTCACGACTCCAGCCAGCCAGCCAAGGCAGGCAGGGAGGCAGGGGCCACGACACCAGCCAGCCAGCCAGCCAAGGCAGGCAGGCAGGGGCCACGACTCCAGCCAGCCAGCCAAGGCAGGCAGGCAGGGGCCACGACTCCAGCCAGCCAGCCAGCCAGCCAAGGCAGGCAGGCAGGCAGGGGCCACGACTCCAGCCAGCCAGGCAGCCAAGGCAGGCAGGCAGGGGCCACGACTCCAGCCAGCCAGCCACCCAAGGCAGGAAGGCAGGGGTCACGACTCCAGCCAGCCAGCCAAGGCAGGCAGGCAGGCAGGGGCCACGACTCCAGCCAGCCAGCCAGCCAAGGCAGGCAGGCAGGCAGGGGCCAGGACTCCAGCCAGCCAGCCAAGGCAGGCAGGCAGGGGTCACGGCTCCAGCCAGCCAGCCAGCCAGCCTAGGCAGGCAGGCAGGCAGGCAGGGGCCAAGACTCCAGCCAGCCAGCCAGCCAAGGCAGGCAGGCAGGGGCCACAGCTCCAGCCAGCCAGCCAAAGCAGGCAGGCAGGCAGGGGCCCTGGTTCCAGCTAGCCCGCCAAGGCAGGCAGGCAGTCGCCATGACTCCAGCCAATCAGCCAAGGCGGGCAGGCAGGGACCACAACTCCAGCCGACGCAGCAACGGACCTCGACTCCAGCCGACGTACGCAGGAACCACGATCCCAGCCAGCCAGCCTAGGCAGGCAGGCAGGGGCCACGACTCCAGCCAGCCAGCCAAGGCAGGCAGGCAGGGGCCACGGCTCCAGCCAGCCAACCAAGGCCGGTAGGAGGGGCCACGGTTCCAGCCAACGCAACAACGGACCACGACTCCAGCCGACGGAAGCAGGAACCACGATTCCAGCCAGCCAGCCAAGGCAGGCAGGCAGGGGCTGCGACTCCAGCCAGCCAGCCAGCCATGGCAGGCAGGCAGGGGCTACGACTCCACGCATCGAACAACTGTCGTCAGGAAGTGGCTGTGACGCCAGCCAGGATTCAGAATAATAAAATAAACAGAGAAAAAATGAATTAAACACTCCTTGGTCATGTCCGATTTGTCGAGACCATGCTGGGGCAGTTTCTCCCCCTAACAAATTTTCAGAGACACGACTAATTGGGTGGTTTTGGTCTTTTTTTGTTTGTTTGTTTGTTTGTTTTTGTTTTGTTTTGGTATATGTTAAGGCATTGTCTAATAACAAGTCAACTTCTTGGAGTGGATCCAGAGCGGGGCCACTAAGATGAGCAGAGGGCTGGAGCACCTCTCCTATGAAGAAAGGTTGAAGGAACTGCGCTTGTTTAGCTTGGAAAGAGAAGGCTCCAGGGCCTTCCAGTACTTGAGGGGAGCATATAAAGAGGAGGGGAATGGCTGATTATGAGGGTCGCAGTGCTAGGACAAGGGGGAATGGTCTTAACCTGAGACAGGGCAGGTTTCGGTTAGATATGAAAAGGAAGATATTCACACAGAGGGTGGTGATGCACAGGTTGCCCAAGGAGGTTGTGGATGCTCCCTCCCTGGAAGCATTCAAGGCCAGGCCGGATGTGGCTCTGGGCAGCCTGGTCTGGTGGTTGACGATCCCGCACACAGCAGGGGGGTTGAAACTACGTGATCATTGAGGTCCTTTTCAACGCAGGCAATTCTATGATCCTAGGATGGTACGGATCTCTCCAGTTGGAAGGGTCCCCCAAGGATCAGCAAGTCCAACCCCTCACTCCGCAGAGGACCACCTAAATCAGACAGTCCTTCATCTGCAGCACCTCGGGGCCGTGCCCACTGCCCATTGGGGCAGCCCATTCCATGCCCACCGCTCTCTGGTGCAGGCCCTCTCCATGACCCCCAGCCGCCCCTGGGGCCCCCTGCCACAGCTCCATGCCGTTCCCTCGGGCCCTGTCGCTGTCACCAGGCAGCACAGCACAACTCAGCGCTGCCCTCCGCACCCTGTGAGCAGCTGCAGCCGCCATGAGGGCTGCCCTCAACCTGCTTTGCTCTGGGCTGAGCACAGCCACGGTGCTCAGCTGCTCCTCAAACACTGTGCCCTCAGATCCTCCTCCATCTCTGGAGCCCTCCTGTGGACACTCTCTCCTCGCATCTTATGCAGTGACACCCCAACCTGCACCCAGCGCTGCAGGCGAGGCCGCACAGCGCAGAGCAGAGCGGGACGGCCGCTTCCCTCGCCTGCCAGTGCTGGGCCTGACGCACCCCAGGGTACGGTTGACCCTTCTGAGTGCCAGGCGCACTGCCGCCTCAGATGCAATTTGCCGTCAAACCAGATCCCTTTTTGCCAGGCTGCGCTCCAGAACTTCACCCACAATGTCTGCACACAGAGCCAGGGCACCCCATCCCAGGTGCAGAACCCAGCGCTCGCCCTTCTTTGTGCAGATGGGAACCACCCTCATTTTGTCCAGATCTCAAGGCAAGGCCTCTTTATCCTCAAGGAGGTCAAAACTCCTCCCAGCTTAGCATCATCCACAAACTCATTGATACAGCTAACAGATCTTTATTGGAACCAACAGTAAAAACAATATAGAGAAATGGCCTGGAAATGGAGCCCCTCAGAATCCCAGTGGTAAAACACAGGGCAACTGTCAGGACAAAGTCAGCCAATCCTCCAGTGCAGCCATGTTTTAGTTCTCAAGGAACATTCTAAGGCATCCATAGCCAAGGCTTTATGATGCCATGAGGCAACACCCCAACAAAAGCTCTAAACACGGGAAACCTGACAACAGAACACCAGCTGTGATGCAAGCCAGCCAGCCAAGGCAGGCAGGCAGGCAGGGGCCACGGCTCCAGCCAGTCAGCCAGCCAAGGCAGGCAGGCAGGCAGGGGCCACGACTCCAGCCAGCCAGCCAAGGCAGGCAGGCATGCAGGGGCCACGGCCCCAGCCAGCCAGTCAGCCAAGGCAGGCAGGCAGGAGTCATGAATCCAGCCAGCCAGCCAAGGCAGGCAGGCAGGGGCCATGACTCCAGCCAGCCAGCCAGCCAAGGCAGGCAGGCAGGGGCCACGACTCCAGCCAGCCAGCCAGCCAAGGCAGGCAGGCAGGGGTCACAACTCCAGCCAGCCAGCCAGCCATCCTAGGCAGGCAGGCAGGCAGGGGCCACGACTCCAGCCAGCCAGCCAGCCAAGGCAGGCAGGCAGGGGTCACAACTCCAGCCAGCCAGCCAGCCATCCTAGGCAGGCAGGCAGGCAGGGGCCACGACTCCAGCCAGCCAGCCAGCCAAGGCAGGCAGGCAGGCAGGGGTCACGGCTCCAGCCAGCCAGCCAAGGCGGGCAGGCAGGGGCCACGACTCCAGCCAGCCAGCCAAGGCAGGCAGGCAGGCAGGGGCCAGGACTCCAGCCAGCCAGCCAAGGCAGGCAGGCAGGGGTCACGGCTCCAGCCAGCCAGCCAAGGCAGGCAGGCAGGGGCCACGACTCCATCCAGCCAGCGAAGGCAGGCAGGCAGGCAGGGGCCATGACTCCAGCCAGCCAGCCAAGGCAGGCAGGCAGGCAGGGGCCACGACTCCAGCCAGCCAGCCAAAGCAGGCAGGCAGGCAGGGGCCACGACTCCAGCCAGCCAGCCAAGGCAGGCAGGCAGGCAGGGGCCATGACTCCAGCCAGCCAGCCAAGGCAGGCAGGCAGGCAGGGGCCACGACTCCAGCCAGCCACCCAAAGCAGGCAGGCAGGCAGGGGCCACGACTCCAGCCAGCCAGCCAAGGCAGGCAGGCAGGCAGGGGGCACAGCTCCAGCCAGCCAGCCAAAGCAGGCAGGCAGGCAGGGGCCACGACTCCAGCCAGCCAGCCAAGGCAGGCAGGCAGGCAGGGGCCATGACTCCAGCCAGCCAGCCAAGGCAGGCAGGCAGGCAGGGGCCACGACTCCAGCCAGCCAGCCAAGGCAGGCAGGCAGGCAGGGGCCACGGCCCCAGCCAGCCAGTCAGCCAAGGCAGGCAGGCAGGAGTCATGAATCCAGCCAGCCAGCCAAGGCAGGCAGGCAGGGGCCACGACTCCAGCCAGCCAGCCAGCCTCCCAAGGCAGGCAGGCAGGGGCCACGACTCCAGCCAGCCAGCCAGCCAAGGCAGGCAGGCAGGGGTCACGACTCCAGCCAGCCAGCCAGCCAAGGTAGGCAGGCAGGGGCCACGACTCCAGCCAGCCAGCCAAGGCAGGCAGGCAGGGGCCACAGCTCCAGCTAGCCAGCCAAAGCAGGCAGGCAGGCAGGGGCCCCGGTTCCAGCTAGCTTGCCAAGGCAGGCAGGCAGTCACCATGACTCCAGCCAGCCAGCCGAGGCGGGCAGGCAGGGACCACAACTCCAGCCAACGCAACAACAGACCTCGACTCCAGCCGACGGACGCAGGAACCACGATCCCAGCCAGCCAGCCTAGGCAGGCAGGCAGGGCCATGACTCCAGCCAGCCAGCCAGCCAGCCTAGGCAGGCAGGCAGGCAGGCAGGGGCCACGACTCCAGCCAGCCAGCCAGCCAGCCAAGGCAGGCAGGCATGCAGGGGCCACGGCCCCAGCCAGCCAGTCAGCCAAGGCAGGCAGGCAGGGGCCACGACTCCAGCCAGCCAGTCAGCCAAGGCAGGAAGGCAGGGGTCACGACTCCAGCCAGCCAGCCAAGGCAGGCAGGGAGGCAGGGGCCACGACACCAGCCAGCCAGCCAGCCAAGGCAGGCAGGCAGGGGCCACGACTCCAGCCAGCCAGCCAAGGAGGCAGGCAGGCAGGGGCCACGACTCCAGCCAGCCAGCCAGCCAGCCAAGGCAGGCAGGCAGGCAGGGGCCACGACTCCAGCCAGCCAGGCAGCCAAGGCAGGCAGGCAGGGGCCACGACTCCAGCCAGCCAGCCACCCAAGGCAGGAAGGCAGGGGTCACGACTCCAGCCAGCCAGCCAAGGCAGGCAGGCAGGCAGGGGCCACGACTCCAGCCAGCCAGCCAGCCAGCCAAGGCAGGCAGGCAGGCAGGGGCCACGACTCCAGCCAGCCAGCCAGCCAAGGCAGGCAGGCAGGGGCCACGACTCCAGCCAGCCAGCCAAGGCAGGCAGGCAGGGGCCACGACTCCAGCCAGCCAGCCAAGGCAGGCAGGCAGGGGTCACGACTCCAGCCAGCCAGCCAGCCAAGGCAGGCAGGCAGGCAGGGGCCAGGACTCCAGCCAGCCAGCCAGCCAAGGCAGGCAGGCAGGGGTCACGGCTCCAGCCAGCCAGCCAAGGCAGGCAGGCAGGGGTCACGGCTCCAGCCAGCCAGCCAGCCAGCCTAGGCAGGCAGGCAGGCAGGCAGGGGCCAAGACTCCAGCCAGCCAGCCAGCCAAGGCAGGCAGGCAGGGGTCACGGCTCCAGCCAGCCAGCCAAGGCAGGCAGGCAGGGGCCACAGCTCCAGCCAGCCAGCCAAAGCAGGCAGGCAGGCAGGGGCCCTGGTTCCAGCTAGCCCGCCAAGGCAGGCAGGCAGTCGCCATGACTCCAGCCAATCAGCCAAGGCGGGCAGGCAGGGACCACAACTCCAGCCGACGCAGCAACGGACCTCGACTCCAGCCGACGGACGCAGGAACCACGATCCCAGCCAGCCAGCCTAGGCAGGCAGGCAGGGCCATGACTCCAGCCAGCCAGCCAAGGCAGGCAGGCAGGGGCCACGACTCCAGCCAGCCAGCCAGCCAACGCAGGCAGGAAGGGGTCACGACTCCAGCCAGCCAGCCAAGGCAGGCAGGCAGGGGCCACGGCTCCAGCCAGCCAACCAAGGCCGGTAGGAGGGGCCACGGTTCCAGCCAACGCAACAACGGACCACGACTCCAGCCGACGGAAGCAGGAACCACGATTCCAGCCAGTCAGCCAAGGCAGGCAGGCAGGGGCTGCGACTCCAGCCAGCCAGCCAGCCATGGCAGGCAGGCAGGGGCTACGACTCCACGCATCGAACAACTGTCGTCAGGAAGTGGCTGTGACGCCAGCCAGGATTCAGAATAATAAAATAAACAGAGAAAAAATGAATTAAACACTCCTTGGTCATGTCCGATTTGTCGAGACCATGCTGGGGCAGTTTCTCCCCCTAACAAATTTTCAGAGACACGACTAATTGGGTGGTTTTGGTCTTTTTTTGTTTGTTTGTTTGTTTGTTTTTGTTTTGTTTTGGTATATGTTAAGGCATTGTCTAATAACAAGTCAACTTCTTGGAGTGGATCCAGAGCGGGGCCACTAAGATGAGCAGAGGGCTGGAGCACCTCTCCTATGAAGAAAGGTTGAAGGAACTGCGCTTGTTTAGCTTGGAAAGAGAAGGCTCCAGGGCCTTCCAGTACTTGAGGGGAGCATATAAAGAGGAGGGGAATGGCTGATTATGAGGGTCGCAGTGCTAGGACAAGGGGGAATGGTCTTAACCTGAGACAGGGCAGGTTTCGGTTAGATATGAAAAGGAAGATATTCACACAGAGGGTGGTGATGCACAGGTTGCCCAAGGAGGTTGTGGATGCCCCCTCCCTGGAAGCATTCAAGGCCAGGCCGGATGTGGCTCTGGGCAGCCTGGTCTGGTGGTTGACGATCCCGCACACAGCAGGGGGGTTGAAACTACGTGATCATTGAGGTCCTTTTCAACGCAGGCAATTCTATGATCCTAGGATGGTACGGATCTCTCCAGTTGGAAGGGTCCCCCAAGGATCAGCAAGTCCAACCCCTCACTCCGCAGAGGACCACCTAAATCAGACAGTCCTTCATCTGCAGCACCTCGGGGCCGTGCCCACTGCCCATTGGGGCAGCCCATTCCATGCCCACCGCTCTCTGGTGCAGGCCCTCTCCATGACCCCCAGCCGCCCCTGGGGCCCCCTGCCACAGCTCCATGCCGTTCCCTCGGGCCCTGTCGCTGTCACCAGGCAGCACAGCACAACTCAGCGCTGCCCTCCGCTCCCTGTGAGCAGCTGCAGCCGCCATGAGGGCTGCCCTCAACCTGCTCTGCTCTGGGCTGAGCACAGCCATGGACAGCTCTTGCCAGCTAGCCTTGAGAAGTGGGGGCCTTGTCTGCAGCCAGCCAACCAAGGCAGGCAGGCAGTGGCTGCAAATCTAGCCATCCAAGGCCAGCAGGCAGGGGTTGTGACTTCAGCCAGCCAAGCAAGGTCAGCATGAAGGGGCCATGATGTCATCCAGGAGGCGATATAAAAATAAGTAAATAACAAATACGTAAAACAGTTCTTGGTCATGTCTTACTTCTCAAGACCATGCTGGGGCAGATTCTCCCCATAACATAATTTCAGAGACACAACTAATTGAGTGGTTTTTTGTCTTTTTTTAATTTTTTTTTTTTTTTTTTTTTTTTTTTTTTTTTTTTTTGTATATGTTATGGCATTGTCTAATAACAAGTCAACCTCTTGGAGTAGCTACAGATGAGGGCCACTAAGATGATCAGAGGGCTGGAGCACCTCTCCTATGAAGAAATGTTGAAGGAACTGGGCTTTCTTAGCTTGGAGAAGGCTCCAAGGAGACCTCATTGCGGCCTTCCAGTACTTTTGGGGGAGTGCATAAAGAGGAGGGGAATGGCTGATTATGACTGGTAGGACAAGGGGGAAGGGTCTTAATCCGAGACAGGGCAGGTTTAGATTAGGTATTCGAAGGAAGATTAAAATCATAGTATCATGGAATCAT
Organism: Tetrao urogallus; assembly: GCF_951394365.1. Classification (NCBI taxonomy): domain Eukaryota; kingdom Metazoa; phylum Chordata; class Aves; order Galliformes; family Phasianidae; genus Tetrao; species Tetrao urogallus. The sequence goes on along the minus strand of NC_136816.1, from coordinate 50,182,429 downwards.
AGAATTGCAAGGTTGCAAATGATCTGCAAGATCATCAAGCCCAACCATCCTGCCATTCCACTGCCACCACAAGCACTAAGCCATACCTCACAGCTCCTCATCCAGATGCCTCTTGTATACTGCCAGGGACGGTGACTCCACCACCTCCCTGGGCAGCCATTCCAGTGCCTGACCACTCTCGGAGAGAAAAAGTTCTTCCTTATGCCTAACCTAAACCTCTTCTGATACAACTTGTGGCCATTTTCTCGGGTCCTGTTTGCTGCCTGGGAGAAGAGGCCAAGCCTGTCCTCATCAAAACTTCTCTTCAGGAAGTTGTACAGTGCAATGAGGTCTCCCCTGAGCCTCCTCTTCTCCAGACTGAACAATCCCAGCTTCCTCAGCCGCTCCTCATAAAACTTGTGCTCCAGACCCCTCACCAGTTTCGTTGCCCTTCTTTGGACACGTTCCAGGGCCTCAGTGTCTTTCTTGTGGTGAGGGGCTCAAAACTGAACACAGTACTCGAGGTGCGGCCTCACCAGAGGCCAGTATTGAGTAAAGAGAGATGATCACCTCCCTGCTCCTGCTGGCCACACTATTTCTAATGCAGGCCAGGATGCCGTTGGCCCTCTTGGCCACCTGGGCACACTGTGGGCTCACGTTCAGCCGAGCATCAACCAACACCCCCAGGTCCCTTTCCTCTTCACACTCATCCAGCCACTCATCCCCAAGCCTGTAGCACTGCATAGGGTTGTTGCACCCAAAGTGCAGGACCCGGCACTTGGCCTTGTTGAACCTCATCCCATTCACCTCAGCCCAGTGATCCGGCTTATCTAAATCCCTCTGAAGGGCCTCCCTACCCTCAGGCAGATCGACACCACCTCGCAGCTTGGTGTCATCTGCAAACTTACTGAGGGTGCACTCAATCCCCTCATATAGGTCATCAGTAAAGATATTAAACAAGATGGGCCCCAGTACCGACCCCTGGGGGGCACCACTTGAAACGGGTCGCCAGCTGGACTTCACTCCATTCACCACGACCCGCTGGGCATGGCCCTCCAGCCAGTTCCTTACCCAAAGAAGGGTCCAGGCCACAGGCAGCCAGTTTCCCCAGAAGAATGCTATGGGAGTCTGTGTCAAAGGCTTTGCAGAAGTCTAGGTAGACTACATCAACAGCCTTTTGCTCATCTACCAGACTGGTCACCCAGAAGGAGATGAGGTTGGTCAAGCACAACCTGCCTTTCATGAACCTGTGCTGGCTGGGCCTGATCTCCTGGACGCCATGCACATGCCATGTGATCTCACTGAAGATGATTTGCTCCATTACTTTCCCTGGTACCGAGGTCAGGCTAACAGGCCTGTAGTTCCCCGGATCCTCCTTATGGCCCTTCTTGTAGATGGGAGTCACATTAGCAAGCCTCCAATCCTCTGGACCTCTCCAGATAACCAGGAGCGCTGGTAGATGGCCACGAGCGGCTTGGGAATCAACCCTGCCAGCTCCCTCAGCACCCTAGGATGAAACCCATCTGTTTCCTTGGACTTGTGACACACAGAAGGTGGTGATGCACTGGAGCAGGTTGCTCAAGGAGGTTGTGGATGCCCCATTGCTGAAGGCATTCAAGGCCAGACTGCATGTGGTTCTGGGCAGTCTGGTCTGGTGGTTGGCAACCCTGCACATGGCAGGGGGGTTGAAACTAGATGATCATTGAGGTCCTTTTCAACCCAGGCCATTCTATGGTTCTATGATTCTATGAAATGAAAGCACAAGATCGTAAGTGAGGCTGAGCACACTTCATGCTCTAAAATTCCCCAATGCAGAAGGTGAATTAGTGTGTTATGAGCAACATGAGACTGATCAGTAAAATTACAGCTTTTGGAGAAATCTTGCCTCTTTGGAGAATATTCATGTGAAATACGGAATGTGCTGTGGTTGTGCTTCAGTTCAAAATGCTAAATATGATCTACACAACTTGTCTAGATGAAAATGCATGAGAAGCCAGGCTGTGCTACTGTGACCTGATGAGAAACATGCAGCTCTTGTAGTTTTCAGCACACTTGGAAGCTTTGCTGTTCTGTACTCCTGAAACCAGACGCGATCCTTGGCTGGATGCCAGTGCTACTTGCTGTTGTGTCTCAACCTGGTGGGCAGCTGAGCCCCGCAGAGGCATTTGCTCACTCTCCCTAAGTGAAATGCAGGAGAGAATTGGCAAAACGTAGAGCGTGTGGGCAAAGATATAGCTCTGTGCAGCACTGCTTCGCAATAGCCAAAACATCTCTGTGTTATCAGCATTATTCTCATCCTAAATCAATAGCACTGTGCCACACCAGCTGCTAGGAGGACAGTTCTCTTTTTCCAGTCAAAACCAGGACATTTGCTCTGTATCAGTAAGACCTTGGTGTGCTTTAAAGCAAGATATGTTGAAAAACACATGGAGGTAACGTGCAGTGAACAGTACCTCATAGATTGCAGCTTGCTTACTCTGACAATGCAGAACAAATTAGATGATGGCACAGAGGATGAGGGAGATCCAGTTCTCCAGCCCACACTGGTCTCTGAACTGCCTACTCACAGCAAGCACGCAGAATGTGTGGTTACTGCAAAGCTAAGCTGAATAGAAAAAAACTGTGTTTTTGGTTTATTTGAGCTCTGCTAGACTCAAAAGAGCTATACTTAGAAATACAAGGATAAAAAAGTGTTTGTTTTGTTAGAATTGCCAATTCACACGCACAGGAATGACAAAAAACATTGGTGCCCACAGTCAGTCAGCTTTGATCCAAACACAACCAAACCCAAAAGAGTTCCTTTGCGGCCTCTTGGCAGAGAGTTACAAAGGAACCACAGAACAGAGTACTGTGTTGGTGGCACAGGGAGGGAAGGGAGCCTGACACTGACACCCCCAGGGCAGCATCCTGGGTCTGTGGCATTGTCTTGTTGCCCCATGAGGATACCTCCTGTGGGAGGACAGGAAAGGCCCCAACAACAGAATCAGCAAGGCTGCTTTTTTCAGCTGGGAGTGCTTATAGCTAGGCTGGCTCTGTGGTGACTTGGTTAAAAATCTCTAAAATGAAGAGGAGGTACATAACAACCCAACAAAAATAACTTTGCTTTGGCCGGTAGAGACAGTCCAATATTTCACACATCTTTATCTGTTGGGTTCTCTTATCATACATGCACTCAGTGTGAAGAGTGGGGCACGGTGGTCCTCCAGCTAGTGCTGCTCAGAGCCCATGGCGCCGAACAGTCATGGCATGGGGTGAGGAATGAGGGCAACCCTACATGCACCCATGCCTGCTGCATGCACCCGTGCCTGCTGCCCCGGCAGCCAGAGAGGGCAGTGGAAAGCACAGAGTGATGTGGTGATGGGGTGATCATCTTTCATGAGAAGAGAGTGATCTCTTTCTGCCTCCCTCTGCTTCCACTGGTGCACACACAGACACGGGATGCCACTCTAAGTGTCACATGTCTGAAGCAGTCCTGCAGGACTTGAAATGCTCTCTTTAAGGTTTCACTGTGAAAGCCATTTCCAAAAGGAAAACCAGGTCAGTAGCTGGATACATACTTAATCAGGAGAAAATGAGCAAGTTGATATGTGATTACTGTGTTCAGTTAACTTGTCCATGAATGAGCTGTCCTGGTCCATGCAAAAGGGCTCCAGGGGCTCATTTCTTGGCAGCCAGCTCAGATTGCTCAGAGCTGTGTGCTTTGGTCCGGCAGATTTCCCACATCCGTAGTTGAGTTGTTGGGAATTGTTGTCCTTCCATGTTATGAATTCTCTGGAGTCGTAGGTACCAGTTGTAGTATTCACTCTTAGAATTTCAGCAAAATTCAAACACGAGAGAAATCCTGAACTAGTCAGACTGAGGGCAGATCCCAGATAGAATGAAATGTGCAGCTGGGATGTGTCTGGAAGTACATGATAAGATCTGCTGTTTTCAGTTCTAACTTGGCAAAAGATGGCTTGAATTGAATGGTCAGAATACAGTATATAGAGAAATGGCCTGAAAATGGAGCCCCGCAGAATCCCAGTGGGGACAAACAGGGCAACTCTTAGGACAAAGAAACCAATCACCCAATGCAGCCATGGTTTAGTTACCAAGGGACATTCTCAGGCACATATTGCCATGGCTTTATGCTGTCGTGAGCCACCTCTCTGCCAACAGCTATAAATATGGGAACCCTGACAACAGAACACCAGCTGTGCTTCAAGGACTCCAGCCAATAAAGGCAGGCAGGCAACTCCAGCCAGCCAGCCATGACAGGTGGGAGTCTTGACTCCAGCCAGCCAGCCAGCCAAGGCAGGGGCTGCAAATTCAGCCACCCAAGGCTGGCAGGCAGGGGCTGCAAATTCAGCCACCCAAGGCCGGCAGGCAGGGGCCACGACTCCAGCCAGCCAGCCAAGGCTGGCAGGAAGGGACCGTGACGCCAGCCAGGAGGCAAAATAAAAAATCAGTAAGTAAAAAAAAAATAAAACAGTCCTTGGTCATTCCTGATTTCTCAAGACCATGCTGGGGCAGATTCTCCCCATAACATAATTTCAGAGACATGACTAATTGGGTGTTTTTGTCTTTTTTTGTTTGTTTTGTTTTGTTTTGTTTTGGTATATGTTAAGGCACTGTCTAATAACAAGTCAACTTCTTGGAGTGGATCCAGAGCGGGGCCACTAAGATGAGCAGAGGGCTGGAGCACCTCTCCTATGAAGAAAGGTTGAAGGAACTGCGCTTGTTTAGCTTGGAAAGAGAAGGCTCCAGGGCCTTCCAGTACTTGAGGGGAGCATATAAAGAGGAGGGGAATGGCTGATTATGAGGGTCGCAGTGCTAGGACAAGGGGGAATGGTCTTAACCTGAGACAGGGCAGGTTTCGGTTAGATATGAAAAGGAAGATATTCACACAGAGGGTGGTGATGCACAGGTTGCCCAAGGAGGTTCTGGATGCCCCCTCCCTGGAAGCATTCAAGAATTTTTGTGGAGACAATTCACCCAAACTATTATGATGATGTCAGCTTACAAGCTGTCTTTTTGGTGTAACGTTTAAAGGGTACACAGCTTCAGTTTTAGAAGAATGAACTGTACTCTGAACGATCTATAAGTTTTCAAAAACAAAGAAGAAAAATGTTTTTTTAAGAAGTTATAGGCCAGGGAGAATTGTTAATCAGAGTTGCAGCTGTGACAGTTCTCTTGAAGTTCTGTTTGAAATGACGAGTGATATTTACCATTGCAGTTTTCTTTTACAACCAGTGAAGTGCAGGCTGGGATAATTCTGTATCACTTCCTCCTTAAATTAAAATGTATGTCTTAAAAATTAGTAGATCCTTTGTTTAAAAATCAAATAGCTAGTGTAGATGATGTCTTAACTGTGTTTCAGTTTTCTCACTAAGTAATTTCTACATTACAATTATTTGGTGAGACTGGAGGTAGCCCTGCTAAAGGGATCTGGGGGTACTCGTTGACAGCAAGTAGAACAGGAGCCAGAAGCGTGCCCAGGCAGCCCAGAGAGCCAACTGCACACAGTGGGCACAGCCCCGAGCTGCTGGATTTCATGCAGCGTTTAGGCACTTGGACTGGATATTCTTGGAGGTCTTTTCCAACCTTGGCAATTCTGTGATGTGGAGAACATTTCAGACACAGTGTTGGACTTCGGGTGGTGCTGTGTGGAGCTGGATTCGATCACCCTTGTGGGTCCCTCTCAGCTTGGGACATTCTGTGTTCTTTTTTTGCACTAATACGGTATTTGCTTTCTTCCAATCTCCTTATGCTTTCTTAAATATTCAAGAAATGAAAATTAATAGTCTATAATATGACTTACATATCTTCCTAAATTCTTGAATTTCAATTGATCTGCAGGTTTAAAAATATTTACTAGAAGAATTGTTCACATTCTTGGAGATACTGTTGGATTGCAAAGTATTTTCACCATGTAATTTAGGTGTTATTTAACAAATGTGAAAAAATAATTGTTAGGCACTTTTTTTTTTTTTTTTTTTTTGTATTTTTCTTACTTTTCTTGTATGTTCTTACTGATTCTGGCATTTTCATTTAGTATGGGTCCAGTAAAACAATGGAAAAGATTTTTATTATTTGAAGTAAACCCCATCACCTTTGATCAAGCTATCTACATGGTCTTCCTTATCCCCAGTGCTTATTTGTTTTTTTTATCAATCTCTTACAATTTAAAACTTCTGGTTTTATAGCCACTATAGTCTTCCATTATGTCACCTGAGCTGGCTGCTTTCAGTTCTCTCTGGTTGTGGTTTAGTGAGCATCTGAGCCAGGAGTACAATGTGTTGCTGCAAAGACGAAATCTCATTCCCTGCCCCTTGTTAGACGAGGTGTTTGCCAGACCCTGATGCTGGCTAGCCTAGCATATATCTGATTTATGTCTGGTCAGTGAGTGGAGTTGGCTCCCAGGAAGGTACAAAGCGTGCTGGAGCTGGTGCAAGGTGTAGTGAGTGAAGAGAAGCGTGGCTTCTGTGTTTTGGCAGTACCAGGCTGCCCAGCTGGCGCATTGTGAAGCTGTGTTCTACCTGAGTTTAGTTGTTTTTAATTAGCATAGAGATGTCAGTCATGGATTTGCTGCTTTATAAGCATGAACAAAATCTCAAGTTGACCTTGAAGTACCACCTGCCTATAGAATTAGTTTGAACTGACTATAAACAACAAATTCAATGAAGCAATGGGACTTGCTTGCCAGAATTATGTGGTTAACAGCAGGACAAAGGGAAATGGTTTTAATTTGAGGGAGGGAAGATTTAGGCTGGATGTCAGGGGGAAGTTCTTTACTATGAGGGTGGTGAGGTGCTGGCACAGGCTGCCCAGAGAGGTTGTGGATGCCCTGTCCCTGGAGGTGTTCAAGGCAGGCTGGATTGGGTCCTGGGGAGCCTGGACTAATATTAAATGGAGAGGCTGGTGGCCCTGCATGTGACGGGGGGATTGGAGATTCACGATCCTGGAGGTCCCTTCCAACCCAGGCCGTTCTGTGATTCTGTGGCTCTGCCATCCAGCCAGGCAGCTTAACATGAAGTATGATTCTATATTTGATGCCTTCATCAATAAGTGTTTCTAAATAGCTAAGGTTTGGAAATGAAAAACACGCTAAGTTACAGAACAAAAGTTTTAGCAAGAAATACAACTAGGACAATAGCAAACCAAGTAATTCTTTAGGTTGTAATTATTAAAATAGTCATCCCTAATTTAAAACCAGAAATAACGGATAAAAATTGAAATGAAAGCAGATGAAGAAAAGCAGAATCTGGGTAGTAACTGTAAGTAATTCAGAAGTAATTCAGAAGAGGCCTCTTGTGTTTCTAAGATTACTTTATTCTTTACAGGCTGGATGCTTTCTACTGGTATTAACTAAAGGAGAGCCCAGAAATCAACATATTAGGAAACATGGAGGTTAAACAGCATTGAGAAGGAATACAGAGTAGTGTAATAGTATGCACAGCTGTAGATAAACATCAGGTTTTCACAGAATCACAGAACAGAGTCCTGGAAATCAGTCCCATCCAGAGCACCCTGTGGTAAGTGTGCTATTTGCTGCTTTAGTTCCTTGAACTGTTTTTAGCTTACTCTGTCCTTGCAGGAATTTGAACTTTTTCTTACGTGCTCTAAAGTAAAACTGCCCTTTCATGGCAACTGAAATGGAAACCAATTATCTAGCAATGTCAAGAAAACAAAAGGTACACAGATATTAAGATATGCATCTTAAATTTCTCAAACGTGAAACTTGAAATGTAATGCTTTTAGGCATGATGCAAGACCTTCTCTTCTAGTAGATGGCAAAACCCACAATACTGTAACTCCCACAGTTCCACTGATTATCAAATAATTTATCTTCTTCAAATACTTTACATAAATGTTATTTGGCAGTTGTAAAAGTAGTCCATTATCCCCCAAAAAACTACCTGATAAAGCACTTTGATAATGAGAACCCTGCTTGGGCAGTATAAATCCAGTTCTGAGTAGCAGCGGGGCACTGGCTTACAGTAACAAGTCAAATGTTAACAGAAATGCCAGGGCAGTGAGTTAAATGACTACTAGAAGGACTGAGCAGAGCTGCACCCTTTTACTTCCCTAGCCAATGGCTGCGGACGCTGAGTGAGTAGAAAGCAAAAGACTTTGAAGTTCTCCTTGCCACAGCTCACTATTCTGCCTTTGCTGAAGACAGAGTCCTGAGCTAGGTGGAAATTTGTTCAGGCCACAGGGCAGTGGCCATAGGGCACTTGCATTCTTCATTCCCATCTTGCAGCAGAAGATAATAATCAAACCCTGGGACTATTATTTTCCAGCGTGACAAGAATGGTACTTACTGAAATGATATCCAGCCAGCTGAAAAAGTCAATTTAATAAGTCATTACTTATTAAACTATACAGAGTGTGGGACCGGTGGGAAAGAAACAGATTCTAATGTATGTTTGTTCAGCTCCAACTTCTCTTTCTGTCCTTGCAGCTCTGAAGAACTATTCCCAGACCATGGAAACAGTATTACTTAAATAACCTCCTGTTTTGTGGAACTGCACAGTTGACAAAATATATGCTTATTAGGGAAGTTGTGGAATGTGCAGCACTTGGTAGCTCTATTAAGAGACAGCAGCGACAAGCTAGCTCACTTCTACAAAGCCACGTATTACTTACAAATCAATTAACACTTGACAAACATTTAGTACAGACACAGTTTCATCATATTTTTTATCGCTCGGAAACCCGGTGGGATTGACTGCAAAAGCATAAGCAATATAAATCAGTATTTAAATTATATATTACATGTTTATTATGGGTGCAACATTTTTTAAATTTACATTTTATGAAAAATCAGAAGTATTTACAATTTTTGTAAGATAAACTTGTGTGCTCTAATTTACAGTCTGACGTAGTAATAATCCATAAAAACTCAGATCCTTTAGAGTTGTGTTTACAAATCAATTTTTTTTCAGAGGCAGCTACAAAGGAAATGGCTGTATACACAAGCAAGAACCAGCTTGCTACATGCTTTTTTTTCTCTTCCCCATCAGATTGCTACATGTACTTTTTACACTGTTTTTGAATTGCTTTACAAAAAGTCTATATAGGCTTGCATGGCTTCAAAATTGTAACCTGCACCCAATGCAAATGTATCTATAATCACCCGAATGAGGACTAGTTTGAAAGTGCTGAAAAGTAGCTACTTCATTTAACTCAGAAATGGAAGCAATAGTTCATTAAGAGCAGCTATACAGTTTTGGGTTTTCATTAATGAAACACTGTCATGTTAAACATAGTTTGATTGCAAAGCAGATTACAATTAAGACTCCAGTAAAAAGACTGTACCATTTCATATCCGTTAGAAATTCTCCACTCAATAAGATCAGCAAATTAAAAGCCAGATATACTTTTCCAATCAGATGTAAAGTTCAAGATATCCTTAGAGCTAATAATGGCAATCCCATCTGCCAAACGTATAGCATACATCAGATTTTATGTAGCCTCTCTAAAGCTTAATGTATTGTAAAGCTTCAGCTTTAGTCCGATTCACCACTGGTTTTGCATGAATTAATTCAAGCAAGTTTTATTGTCTTCATAGAGAATTTGAAATAGATTCAGTATTCAGAATGGTCATATAAAATTCCCACTTGAAGGTTATTAAATTACTTTGCTCCAGTACTTTTTGATTTCTGTACTGAAAAAATCATTTGATAACACAGATACATAAAAGATTTTCTAAACTAGTTACTTGTTTTAAAAAATGTTACTAATGTGTCACTTTTCTTAGGCTGCAGCAAGAAGAGCAGAAGAGAAATATTAAAACTGCTAGTTACAGAGAAAAAGTAAAACTAATAGAAATGGCAGTACAGTCATCTTGCTGCCATAATATCCCCTTCTTAAATGATATTCCTCCCAAAGTACTGCTTACATTCACATCATTCCAAAAGCACTTAATGCAGTCAGTGTAAAGGGAAACGCTGGTTTCTTTCAAAAGCATCGTTACCACCTTTCAAGATTCTCATCTTTGGTGACACTGAAGTTAGTACATCAAAATTCCAAAGTCCTGCATGATGCACCTCCCTTTACTATGGATGCATTTATTGCAATTACCCCATAAGGGAGTAATCCACTATTTTGATCTCCTTTAAAACAACCTCCAGCTTCTGCAGATCTCCCTTTTAGATCCCCATCAAAAGAATTTTTATGAAGTTGTATTATACAAACACCACACTTTCTTCACGAATGGCCAAACTTTGAAAGAGGAAGTGAGGCACATGAATGACAAATTGGATAGGCACAGGCTTTTTTAAAGGCACAAATGTTATGAAATTCATATAAAAATAAATTAAATCTACAGCATTAATTCAAACAATCACAACACCCATAAAATTCACTAACTGCAGAAGTAAATCTTTTCTGTCTTTTGCAATTTTGTAACACATTGCACTTAGGAGAAAAAACACTATATAAAACAACATACACGTTAATAATATATGATACATGGGCATCAAGTTACATTTTTTATACATCTCTAACTCAAATATTTTTATGGCACAAGAAGAACTACATAAAAGTTTGCCCCTTTTTCTTTAAAAACTGGCAACGAAGGAATCTGAAAAATGAGTATTATGGAAAGCTCAAATATTCTTACTTGCTCTCCTACATTTTTATGTTTAATGTTTACAGTATAGCATACAATTTCATACTTTCATTACAACTATTGATTACTATTTTGACTTCTAGATAAATTTACCAAAATTTTAACGAAGTTTCCCCAATATTGCAGTTGATCATTTACAGACAGTGTTGAAGTTAACTTCAGTGCTATTATAAAGTAATACAAGCTCTTCAAAATGACTTTTGAAAGTGCATTTTCTGTCCTGTGGTTTGGCCTCAAAGTAGGTCAATATTTAAAAAAAAATAATGCATGTGAAAATAGTGTTTGACAAGTAGAAGGGGCAGAGTGGGTTTCTTGTACTCCTTTAATGACACGACTTTCACAGGTTCATCAGCAGTCTGCCATATACCGTCCTGAAAAATAAAGACAGGGTTTTTCTTGCAGGCAGTCGATGAAACAGATTTTGTCAGTATTTTCCTGTGAGCAGTTTGACTAACTACGGAGAAATGAAAAACCACCAGTAGTTTTCAGCCACGTTTTAAGGAAAGGTAAGTATTTATACACCATCTGCTCCACAGTTTAATGTTCTGTAACACAGCACTACAGAATACGTAATATTAATTTGAAAATATAAGCATGTCAGCATCTTACCAGTGGCAAATCTCTTCTTAAGGAGGGAAAGCCGATAGCCAGTGCCTACCAGCTCTACATCTACTCCTGAAAGAGTGCTTCCTTCACTTATGAATTGCACTGCAAGTGTTGCTGGTTTACTGGGTCCTTCTGAAAGTTCAAATTTTGCCCTGAGGGATCCAGAACCTATAGAAACCAGTAAGGAAAGAAAACCTCAATTTTCTAATTAAGACAAGATCCGACTAAATACATTTCCCAAAACACTTCAGTTGATCTTTCACAGACAGGGGTGAAGCTCAGTTCAGTGTTGCTATACAGCAGTAATAGTTCTTAATCACTTTAGTAACACTTCTGTAGGATAGCACAAGGCATTAAAAAACACTGTTATTTCTCCCGTTTTTGAGTTCTTAACCAAGTGTTTTCTTGTTCTTGCACTATCTAGTGGGGATAAAATGAGATTTAAATAATAATGGAATAGTAGAAGTCCAGAATTTTTACTTCTTTAAAATAACTTGCTATTCCTAGTCAGTAGGAACTGCTAATTGATGAGGAAAGTTAGTGACTAAAAAGTTACTGGGTTAAAAACAGGGATTAATGAATGAAATTGTTTTACGCAATGACTTATTCCTGATAAATTTGCCTTAAAGTCCGCTTCATTTCTTCAATGATGTATCATAGTTTGGGTAACTGGATGCTCATATATTCAAGTATTTCAAAGTTGGCTTTGTGTTTTATACGTCTGCAATTCACAGCTCACATAATGTGTTGGACTGTAAAAAATACACATTTTACCACCATATACACAGAACAAAGTGTACTTCAAGCCATTTGTCCTAATAGTAACAGTCCTTCTGTAACTTCTCATAGCATTATATTCTCACTGGGTTGTGAGTACAAAGTATTTACGCTCAAGAAAAAGATGTCAGTAAGAGAAGATAAAGCCATAGAACCAGTCAGATATGTTCACATCTATTGAAGCTGTGATCTGAGTCAATGAAAGCCCTTTTTATGCTGCTCTGCAGGTGTGGAGTAGTTCTTCATCTGGCTGCATTCATGTTTTAGCATGACTTCGTTCTTTTAAAAGATTTGGTAACAAAAATGAAAAACGAGAAGGCTATCCCTGCATAATCAAAGCAGATTGAAGACAGGAAGCAAACAACTGTGAGGTCATTGAATGATTGAAGTGCACTGCATGACAGCAACAACCTCTGGCAGATCAAATTCTCTCAAATTTTGTTTGAATGACCACTACAAATCTGCAGTCTTTGCAGCAACAGAAAAGGTCTTCCCTTTCCAGGCTTCCCTTTTGTCCCTGCTTTTCTAATTTGGAAAAAGATCATACCTACAAAGGTTCTAAGGACTGTGATATCAACTGGCCTTCAGGGGAAAGGCAGCTGGACAGAAGATATCTACTGATTCCTTACAAAGTAATGTTATATAAGTTACTGCTCTGAGCATGTAGCATAGGTTTTTTGTTGTTATTTGTTTTTGGAGCCATTTGCCAAAACAAATGCTGGTCAAGAACAATCTGTAGCTGAGCCTGTCTTAGCACAGCATTTTCATTCCAGTTCTTCCACTTTTTCCACTTCATTTCAATTGTCAGTGTGTGAAAAAAAGAACAGAACAATTTATTAAATATTTAACATATTTTTTCTTTGGAAGACTGTTCATTTTCAAATAGCACTGATGCAGTAATTTCCTATTTCAGTTTGAAATCTATTTTAGAGCTAACAACTTCCCAGGGTTTCACCAATTTTCCTTTTATAATTAACTATTTATATTTTCGCATCTCACTTTTAACAGAATCTTTCAGGAGGAACTTCACTGAGAAGTTGAACTGATCAACAGGATACAAGATGAGATAAAGTGTATACATGCATGAGGGTGCAGAAGCTAAAATGATTACGTTTTTACTGTTACCATTTTTCTGTAGAACAAAAAAAAAAGTTCAACTTGCCTCCATTCTCAGATTTCTCTGAAATGCTAGATAGTTTCCAGTAAGCTTTCATCTGGTCTGAATTCCTGTGAGAGAAAGGTTGGTTTGTTACAAGCATCAATTTTCAGGATCTTATTTCCCTAACTTTACCCAGGTACTTTACAAGGCCATGCACACATAACCTACATTTCTAAATGAAAGTTTATAAAAATACTGATCATTTCAACACGGGTTTGCAGAGAGCTGTGCAAAGCAAACGTGCACTGCACCTGAGCTTGCAGCTGAGCTCAGACGTACACGCCACCTTTTTATACAATCTCTAGTGTACTCTGTACAGGAATGGCTCCACCTGACAACTCCAAAGCCTGCGTGGTCTCAAAGAGCAGGGACAGGCCAAACACACTGGAAGAAGTTTGAAAGCTGAATCTTTATGCTTGATGGCAATGGTACAAGTGGGAACAATGTCGATTGTTTTCACCTATGCGAGACTCTGGGCTGTACGATGGGAACATTTTCATCCTAATAAAACAATAGCTGGCATACGTGACACATACTTTACATTTATGACACAGTTTAACTTCTGACTCTGTAGAGGGGGAAAAAAGAAAAAGGTACCAAGCACTGGAGTTTCCAAACTAGACATCTGATCTCTTTGAACACTTTGCATCATTACATCAATGGAAAGCCAACAACTTAAAGCTGTAAGTGGCATGAATTGCTGAGAGGTTTGAAATTGTCTTTGGCATTGGTACAGCAGGAGTGAAATGCTCATGGAGGCAGAACAGATGATAGCAGTCACATGCTGGAGGCAGAATTATAAAACATTTATTCTTAAAAAAACCCAAAAGCTCATCACCCAACCCTCTAGGACAAAGATGCAGGATGACACAAACAATACACAGCTGTTTGCGATATGACTAGTTATTTTTTTGTCAACTCGTAAAGCTCAAAATTCTAGCCTTGGGTTGTTCCCTCGGTGAGAGGCAAAATAGCCTGGCTCGAGTCCCTTATTGTGATGAATCTTCTCTGAAACTGTCACTAAATGTTTAACCTTCCTAGATAGCATCAGGAGTTCTGGGAGGCTATTCTGGGAGGCTGAAGCAGTCGACCCCACGCCTCAAGACTGCCTCCATCTGGAAGGAAAGAAGAGTGGTTGTCATAGGTGACTGCCTTTTGACTGGGATGGAGGGCCTGATATGTCAGCCTCACCCCACCTGTGGGGAAGTGTGCTGCCTCCCTAGGGCACAGGTCAGGGATATCTCTAGAAAGCTTCCTGGGCTTATTCGCCCATCTGATTACTATCCCTTATTGGTAGTTCAGTCGGCAGTGATGATGCTGCTGAGGGAAGCCTGAGGGCTATAGAAAATGACTTCAAGGGACTGGGGAGGGTACTTGATGGAGTGGGCATGCAGATGGTTTTCTCTTCTATCCCTTCATGGTGGGGAAGGACACTGAGAGGATCAAAAAAACCCTCCTCATTGATAAATGGCTCAGAGGTTGGTGCAAACACAAGAATTTAGGATTTTTTGACCATGGGGCAATTTACTCGGCACCTGGCGTGATGGCTGCAGATGGAGCTCACATGTCTGCAAGGGGTAAAAGGATCCTAGCCCAGGAACTGGCGGGACTCATTGAAAGGTATTTAAACTGGGTAAGAAGGGGGAAGGGAACAAAATGAGGGCCACTGGGGTTGAGCAGGTAGTTTGAGGCTCAAAACAGAGCTTGATGGGTGATGAGGGTGAAGTTCAAAAGGATGGAGAATGGCAGGGGGATGCTGCTTCCTTAAAGTGTCTGTACACTATTGCGTGCAGTATGGGAAATAAACAGGAAGAGTTGGAGATCTGCGTGCGGTCGCACGGCCATGATCTCATTGCGATCATGGAGACGTGGTGGACAGCTTATGTGACTGGAATGCTGTCATGGAGGGCTATGTGCTTTTTAGGAAGATCTGCTGGCAAGGCGGGGTGGTGGAGTTGCACTTTATGTGAGAGAGCAGCTAAAATGTATTGAACTCCACCTGGGGGAGAGTGGTGTAGTCGTGGAGAGCTTGTGGGTGAGAATCAAGGGGCGGGCTGGTATGGCTGACACTGTTGTGGGTGTGTGCTACAGGCCCCCTGATCAGGAGGAGGAGGTTGACGAGGCCTTCCACAAGCAACTGGAAGCAGCGTCACGATCCCAGGCGCTGGTGCTTATGGGGGACTTCAATTATCCAGATATTTGCTGGATGAGCAACATGGCCAGCGGTGCACGGTCCAGACGATTCCTGCAATGTGTTGAAGACAACTTCCTGATGCAGGTGGAGGAGGAACCAATGAGGAGAAGGATGTTGCTGGACCTTATTCTCACTAATAAGGAAGGGCTTGTCAAGGAAGTAAACGCTGGGGGCAGCTTGGGTTGTAGTGACCACAAGATAGTGGAGTTCAAGATCTTGAGTGGAAGAAGCAAAGCAAAAAGTAGGATTGCTACCCTGAACTTTAGGAGAGCCAAATTTGATCTCTTCCGGGACCTACTTGGAGCTACCCTGTGGGCTTGGGTGTTAGAAGATAAGGAGGCCTGTGAGAGCTGGTCAGCATTTAAACAGCTCTTCTTCCAAGCTCAGGATCAGTGCATCCCTGTGAGCAAGAAATCAGGAAAGGGTGACAGGAGACCTCTGTGGATGAACAAGGAGCTCATGCACAAACTCAAAGGGAAGAAGAAGGCCCATGAAATGTAGAAGAAGAGTCTGACCATTTGGGAAGAATATAGAAATGTCAGGGCCTGCAGGGATGTGACAAGGAAGGCTAAAGCCCACCTGGAACTGAATCTGGCATAGGTGAAAAAGGATAATAAAAAAAGGTTTTTTAAGTATGTTAACAGTAAAAGGAAGACTAGGGAGAATGCTGCTCCCCTACTAAGTGAGGGAGGTGTTCTGGTAACAGGGAATACTGAGAAGGCAGAGATACTGAATGCCTTCTTTGCTTCTGTTTTCAGTGAAAAAGCTCTCCCTCGGGAATCCCGAACCCTGGAGGTTAGTGAGAAGGTCTGGAGAATGGAAGACTTCCCTTTAGTCAGGGAAGAGGCAATCCATAAGCGCCTAGGCAACACCAATGTTCATAAATCCATGGGACCTGATGGATGCATGCACGGGTGCTGAGGGAGCTGGCAGAGGTGATTGCTGAACCGCTTTTGGTCATCTTTGAGAGGTCTTGGAGAATGGGGGAGATGCCTGAAGACTGGAGGATAGCCAATGTCACTCCAGTCTTCAAAAAGGGCAAGAAGGAAGACCCAGGCAATTATAGGCCAGTCAGCCTCACCTCTGTCCCTGGAGAGGTGATGGAACAGCTGGTGCTGGATGTCATCTCCAGACAACTGAAAGAAAAGGAGGTTACCAGGAGTAGTCAGCATGGGTTCACCAGGGGGAGGTCATGCTTGACCAACCTGGTAGCCTTCTATGATGTTGTCGCTGGCTGGGTGGATGGGGGGAGAGCAGTGGATGTAGTCTACCTTGATTTCAGCAAGGCATTTGATACTGTCTCCCACGACATCTTTATAACAAAGCTGAGGAAGTATGGGATAGATGAGTGGACAGTGAGGTGGGTTGAGAACTGGCTGACTGGCAGAGCGCAGAGGGTCGTTGCTGGCGGCGCAGAGTCTGGTTGGAGACCTGTAGCCAGCGGTGTTCCTCAGGGGTCAGTGCTGGGTCCGGTCTTGTTCAACATCTTCATCAATGACCTTGATGAGGGGATAGTGCAGCAAGACCTGGACAGGCTGGAGAGCTGGGTAGTAAGAAACCAGATGAGGTTCAACAAAAGCAAGTGTAGAGTCTTGCATCTAGGGAGCAATAATTGCATGCACCAATACAGGTGGGAGATGACCTGCTGGAGAGGAGCTCTGCAGGGAGGGACCTGGGTGTCCTGGTGGATGACAGGTTGGCCATGAGCCAGCAGTGTGCCCTTGTGGCCAAAAAGGCCAATGACATTCTGGGGTGCATTAAAAAGAGCCAGCAGGTCGAGGGAGGTGATCCTCCCCCTCTACTCTGCCCTGGTAAGGCCTCATCTGGAGTATTGTGTCCAGTTCTGGGCTCCCCAGTACAAAAAAGACAGGGATCTCTTGGAAAGAGTCCAGTGGAGGGCCACGAAGATGGTGAAGGGCCTGGAGCATCTCTCCTATGAAGAAAGGCTAAGGAACTGAGTCAGTTGAGCCTTGAGAAAAGAAGACTGATCCAGGTCTATAAATATATAAGGTGTGGTGGGCAGAATGGCGAGGCCGGACTCTTTTCAGTGGTGAGTGGAGACAGGACAAGGGGAAGTGGCTGGAAACTGCAGCATAGGAAGTTCTGCACAAATGTGCGAAGGAACTTCTTTACAGTGAGGTGACGGAGCACTGGAACAGGCTGCCCAGGGAGGTGGTGGAGTCTCCTTCTCTGGAGATGTTCAAGACCTGCCTGGATGCCTACCTGTGCGACCTGCTGTAGGGAACCTGCTTTGGCAGAGGGGTTGGACTCCATGATCTCTGGAGGTCCCTTCCAACCCCTACAATTCTGTGATTCAGTGATTCTTGCTTTGACTGAGGTTTCACAACTGATGGGTTTGTGGAAGAAGGTTGGACGAGGGGAGGGAAAACAAGCTTCACCAGAAGTACTGGTCATGTTTTGCATGTGCACTGAATCTGCTGCAGTAGAATAAGCGATCAATTTTGACACATTTTTTTTTCCACTTACAATGATACTGTGTTACAACTTTCTCCAAGTCACACAGTTAAGAGGACTGCCTCCAGAAACATCAAAACCTATCTGATAAACGGTTTATTCTTCCTCTGAACCTTAATTTATTAGAAGATCTTACTCCCTTCAGCTTGGTATACTTCTCTCTCTTAACCTCCATGTCCTCCTCAATTAATAAGACCCTCTTGTCACTTGGGAAATAAATTGTCCTGGAGTTAAATTACAAAGGGCAAGTATACACAAGTTGCCAAGCTACAGGTGCAGTGCTTGAATTCTGCTTGCTTTTCAATCCATGGATGTACTTCTCTGCCCCCTGCCATTACCTACTGCTTGTTTGCACAAATTTATACAAATCTACTGCTTATGCCTCACTTTCAAGTGCAGCTGCAAATGGCCTGCGAGCTTAGAAGGTGGTGGCAGGTAATAATTAGGATGATGCTGTATGTTGTATGAATGTTATATGTTACAGAATCACACTGCAGAACCACTGACAGGTCATCTTTGCAAGGAAGCAGCAATGGCTCAAGCTAAGCTCCTGGTGTCCAGGAACCCAACATGCTGCTTTTCCTGCCTTGAGTGGCCTCCTAGGGATGAGGTCTAAGTCATTGCTGGTTCCCACAGATACTTTGGGAGAGGTACATGAAATGGGCAAATAGTATCTATGTATCTATTAAGAGATGGGGAACAGGGCTGATGAGAATGTATAAACCTGTATGTTAGATGTAATGATTGTCGGAGGATACAAATATAATAAAGTATGTGGAACCCGCATAAATGTTATAGACTGAGGGATAGAAGTGCTGGGTCTGGCTGGCATGGAGTTCACTTTCCCCACAGCAGCCCATACAGTTCTATGTTCCACATCTGTGGCTACAACAGCACTGATATCACACCAGAGTTTCATCTATATCTGAGCACATATACAATAAAGCATATGATCTAGTGGGTGGCAGCCCTACCCACTGCCTTGCAACTAGATGATCATTAAGGTTCCTTTCAACCCAAGCCCTTCTATGATTCCATGATGATAAATTTTTTTTTACCACTATGAGATTTTGGTTTCAAATCACATTATTTAAATAACTGTCCTGTTTGTTGGAGCAAAAGAAAGCAAACATTGGAAATTTCACAAAGGTTGGAATGGCTGCTTATAGTCTCATCTCAGTTTACATGAATTGGTTGCATGTGGTCTGTTTTGAACCAGAAAACATCCTGTGCATTTTCTTTGCAAAAAAGAAAAAACACAAACAGCCGTTTCCTTCAATGAAATTTTTTTCAGCTATAAAACTAATGAATACACTGAAAAGAATATGAAATAACACAAAGAAAAGTATAAACATTACCATTTTGCAGGTGGAAGTGATTGCATGTTGGTTACTCCTCCATCTACCGGTACCACAACCTGTACATTAGACAGCATGCTGGGCACATTCATAGACTCTGGATTGTATTTATAATCCACTCTCACATCAGTAGTGTTAGCATTACATTTCCAGTAAGTTGCAAGATTCAAGGGAGTGGACTGGATGCCATTTGAAGATACCTTTAAAAAAATAAACCATTGAAAGCAGCTTAATTAAAGTCTCTCCCTTTCTGGGTAGAATTATGGAATGATTGTAATAGCTATAAATTCTGACAAAAGATCAAAAGAACAATTCACATCTGAGCCTTTAATCTCAGAATTCTGAAGACTGTCATAGCTGACAGTAATTCCCATTCTTTTAAATTTAAACTAAATTATTTTAAAAAACGAGTTAAACTCCTTCTGACCCATGAGACTTCTTCCTGTTTTGACTTTCTTGGATCAAAATAGTTTTGTTTTAGTCTTGTACTCTACTTCACACAAGAAAGCTGCCTGTACCAAAATGAATTAATCCTTAGCAGTTATGTGGCATATCATTTCAGATGTCTCAACAGCAAGCAGCAAAGGACACGTCATTGGACATATTGCCAGAACAGTTCTTACGTATTAAAAACATTATTTTGCTGGTGCAGGAGAGTTGGCAGCTGCTGCTTTTCAGCTCATGTTGCTGCCCTGCTACACACCCCTATTATCATCCTAATCTACTTGAGGAACTTTCCATTTCCCATTTTGTTTTGTTGGCACCTCAGGACTCGTTCCATCCACCATGGCTTTTTTATGCCTGTGTCTCATTTTACCCTAATGGTAAAGACCTTATGTAACTTTCCTTTTCCCACAGAGCTCATTTGTGTAATCCAAAGAAAAAAATTATTTTCCTCCAACATTCCAAATCTTTGGATTTAGCATATTTTTTATAAATTCAGTCTGGCAGAATAATGGGAAGATATAGAAAGCTACAGTAGTATTAATAGCTGCACTGAATTATTTATTTATTTTTAGAATGTAAAGGCAGTTGGCTCAGAAATGCAATCATCTCAATGCAGGGGAAGAAAATCCTTGTTTTCTCTTTTAGATGAACGCACTGTTCCTTAATTTTTACGAAGATTTTTTGCTGACAGCCAGAACGTCTTCCCACAGAGTCACACTGTGGCTGAGGTTGGAAGGGACCTCTGGATATCACCTGGTTCAATCTCTCTGTCTCAAACAGGGCATCCTAGAGCCAGCAGCCCATGTCTAGACAGCTTTGAAGTATGTCAGGAAGGAAGTTTCCACAAACTCTCCAGGCAATCTGTGACACTGCTTGGTCATCCTTGCAGTAATAAATATGGTCAGGCAAAACTTCTCACTGGTACTTATTCAGTATCCCAGCCTTTTCCCTGTCCTGTCTCTGGGTACCAAAGTTTTTACTGTCCTCAAGCACAACTGAAGAGAGTCTGGCTCTGGTCAATTTGTGCCCTTCCTTCAGATACTTATAGACATTGGTAAGATTGCCCCTGAGGCTCCTCTTCCCTAGGTTCAACAGTCCCAGCTCTCAGCCTCTCCTCACAGGAAAGGTGCTTCAAACCCTTTCCTTTTCATAATCTGTGTGACCCTCTGCTGGACTCTTAAATGTCTGCAAGTCTCTCTCATACCAAGGAGTACAGGACTGGATTCCAGCTATAGTCGTATCAGTGCTGAGCAGAATGGAGGGATCACTTCACTCAGCCTATTGGTAATGCTCCTCCTAACACAGCCCAGGATACCACTGGCCTTTTTTTCCACAGGGATACAGCGCCAGCACTCCTGTTCAATACAGTGTTCACTGGGATTACCAGGTCTTTTCTGACAAGCTGCTTTCCAGCTGGCTGTTCCTCCTCAGATGCAGGGTTTTGCAATTCTTTCTGTTGAAGTTAATGATGCTCCTGGCAGCCCTTTTCTTCAAATTAAGTCTCTCTGGATGGCAGCATGATCACTTAGCATATCAGCCACTTCTCCCAGTTTTGTGTCATATGTAAACTTGCTGATGGTGAACTCCTCTCCACCATACAAATCCTTAATGAAGATCCGGACGCTTTCCTGTGCAACCTACTGTGGCCTGCTTTAGCAAAGGGTTGGACTAGATGATCTCCAGAGGTCCCTTCCAACTGCTTCGATACTGTGAACCAGGGCATGATCCACTACTGACCACGGAGGTACACCACTACTCACAGGCCTCCAGCTAGAATTTGCACTACAGATCAACTCCTTCCGCACACACCTATTCAGCCATTTAATCTACCTCACTGTTTGCTTACCCAGCTGATAATTCCACTGCTCCCCTGTGATGATCTTATGGAAGATAGTGTCACAAACCTTACTGAAGTCTAGGCAGACAACATCCGCTTCTCTCCCCTCATCTACTAAGCCAGCTGTTTCATCACAGAAAGTTATCAAGTTAGTTTGATAACTACTCCTGATCTCTCTGGCCTTTATGTGCTTCAAAGTGGTTTCCAGGATAAGCTGTTTCATTTTATCGTGAGGAGAGGGAACATCATATAATCTTACGTATTACATCTGATCAATGACTGCATCCCAAAACTATGCAACTACAAAAGCACACACAATTGAATTACAAATTCAAACAAAAACCTGTTGTTGTATAAATTCAAGGAAAACTTGGCTTTGCTAACAAACACCTAAAAGTAGCACCATTCAGCATTTTCATACTTGAACTGTACAGGAGTTTGAACAAGATGAAACAGGTCATAAATGCATGGGAATGACATAAGGCATAACAGGAATGTACTCAGCTAGAGTAAGGCCTATGCATTAGAGACACTGATGTATCCAGAACTGATCTAGATGACAATTGCAGGATGCAGGATGACAGTTCATCTGCATGCTATCAGGCAAAGAACAGTTCTCATTTCTGAACACATGGAATCAGCCAGCATTTCTTACAAAATTCCAAAAGGAAAAAAATGTTTACCTGATACTTTAAAACATCCACATTATAATAGGATGCAGATGGGTTCTGCTCTGATAATTTCTTGAGGTAGAGAGTTATAGCTTGCATGTTCATCCAAAAATCCCTCGTAGTGGAGTCACTTTGCGATTGATCACTACAAAGAAAAAGAAAGGTAGGAATCAGCAATGAAAGCTATTACTTTTAAAAATGTCTAAAACTTAAAAATAGATCTTTTCCCTCATTCACTGTTTAACGCAACTGTTTGTTCTAATGCTTTATATATATATAGTTGTGCTTTATATATATTTATATAGTTGTGCTTTTCTTAATATTAAGGGAAATAAACTGCTTTTCTTGTCTGGTTAAAATTCTCCTTCCAGTCATGAAGCAATGAATTTTCTCCACTGATGACTGACAGCACAAGGTGCAGAGAGGTTCAGATTCAGACAGGTTCAGATTTTATGTTTATTAAAATCCACTCTTAATATTATCTGGTGCTGTGAGAATGCGCATGATGAGGTCATGTAAAAGGGGTCTTCCAGAAGCACTTTTCAAACCACTGGTTTGAAAAGAAAAACAATGAAGATTCTATTCAATTCAGAAACAAAATTCAAATCATATATCAATTAAAAGGCTGCACTGGATATTGGTGGATATAGTGAGAAACTGCAGTCACTGCTAAGGAGATCTGCCGAATGCACATGCAGACTGAAGCTGACAATGAACACTTGGAACACAGAGAATATAAGCGCAATGGCTTGACACTGGGACAGTGTCTTACACACCACTAGCCTCTTTGATGTGCTTTGATTTTGGCTCTCAGTACAGTATTGTGATTCCTGCTACTTCAACCTTTACTAAAATATAGATCAACACTTGCTTATCCCTACAGGGACCTTAGATGACGTTAGGTGCAATCCAAAACAACTTCTGGTGTTTCCGCTTACTCCCATATCTCTCATATATCTCATATCACTCTCATAAAAACCTGCCATTTTTATAAATACTGAGCAAATGATAGCCTGAGAGGATATGATGAAAAGTCGTATTGCTCCACATGGCTTAAACTTCCTAAGAGTCCTTTACATGCGTTATTTCTAATTAGAAGTGAAGTGCTACAGCACACAGATAAAATACTAGACATTTTCCTATTATTTTCAAAATATACTTTCTCAGTACAATTCACTCTGTATGCTGAAATGTAACTGTGAGTGATCAAAATGAAATTAAATACAAAAGAAGTGATGCATACAGCTTAATTCTTTAAGCTATTTCAGTAATGTAAAAAAATGTACTACCGATAAATGTTTAACTGCTTTTCAAATAATTTCTCTACTCAGTGAAACATAAACTGCTCAGCTGTAAGGAATCCCTGCTAAATAAATACAGTTTTTACAATTGCCCTGAATTTTGGAAAAGAAATCACAATGCTATGATTTCAACAATTATTCTGCTCATTCAGGAGCATATTTTTCTTAAGAACTCTACAAAGCACATTGCTGTACACTTGAAATACATAAATATGTAATTATTTTGGTCTACTGTAAAAATGATACAGCTTAAGAAATAAACTTGTAACTGACAACTGAGATTAGGCATAGCTCCTACTATTTAACTACTGTTTCATCATCCAAAGACATTGTTGTCACTGTATACAGAAATCCATATATCCTAGTTTGACATTTTTTCTTCATATCTGTAATCAGTTCATGTAGTTTGACTAGAAAAAAAGCTTTTTTAAAAATTGTTTATGAAATCACTTCATCTATAAAACGTGTAAAAACACAGCTACATTTGCAAACTATTTCTTATGGTTCCTGTTATACCCAGTGTAAGTTTCAGGATCAGTGAATTACTGAGAATTTTAGTGGTGGCAGCAGAGAAAAAACTAGGTAAACAAGATTAATTAGTGAGATTGAATCAAGTATAAACAAATGAACAAGACTGTAGAGAACTATGACATGTATACAACAATTTGCATTTTAGAAATCATGTAATTTACTACTGTATAAAAAAAATAATACAAAACCTGTATACAAGTTGTGCATTTGGAAGAATCTGCTCTAGTTTGCTTGTGTTTTTTACCCTGAAGCAGAGCACAGCTGGAGATGGGTTGCTGGTGAAGACTTTAATAATCCCACTTGGGAATGATACTGTCATATCACCAGTGATCTTCACAATACATCTAGGAGAATAAAAATATTGTTTTTATTGCAACTCATTAACTTCCTAATTTGAATGCTGACTGTAAAGCAATCACTATACTTTTGCAATCTGATAAGCTGAATTCATAACAGAAAATCAATTTTAAATGAGGACAATGTGGCACGGTAATTATCACATGTGACAATATTATTATCACTTTCAAATTGAAAATCAGGTGAAGTAAGTGAAAACAAAAGTACAGCTGCTTAAGCATACAGTAGTCACCAGATATTTTTCAGGCTTTGAAAACATGGCACAGCTATGCTTAGGCAAGGCCTACATAGCATAGAAAGGGATGTGACAGGGTGAATGAGGTGCTTTTACAGCTGCCCAAAATTACACACAAAAGTACACGACTGTGACAAAAACCCTTCTCATTTTCAGTATTCTCACTGAACACATTTTTGTAAAGCAGATATATATGAACTCCAAGCAAGTTGGACAATAGAGAGCAATGAGCCACTGCTGTTACTTACACTAGGGGAAAAAGCCTGGTGAAACCCCTTACCAACGCATATATATTTTCCCCAGTACATTATAAATACAAAACAGTGTGTTTTCTTATTGTAACTTATTACATTCAAAACAATTTACTATTTAACTAACTTTGTGGGATCTGCTCCTTTAAAGTAGGCGTTAACAGATTCAGTAAGGGCTACAGCGACAGGCAGGGTGTCCTGGTTTCCAAGGCTGACAGGGCTGGGACCACGTGAAACACCTAGAATACATACAGTGTATAGATTTAACTTGTAAAAGCTTAGCAATAGATTTCAGAACGGTTGACATCTGTCATTTTCACAAGACATTACTACCATCAAGTTCACAGTAGAGCCTGAAGTAGTACTTGAACGCTATTAGGACAAAACATTGTACAGTACAATCACACCACCAAAATACTGCTTAGCAGCCTAAGAAAACAGGACTACTGGTATGACATATTGCCAATGGACAGACATACAGAAATATGTATATATATAATATAATAAAACATATTATATTATATATATATATAATAAAACACGAGACACAGAAAATGCTGCACTAAAATGGCTAAGAATGACACCAAAGTCAGCAGATCCAAAAGACATTAGACATTAGCTACAATACATTAAAAAACAAAACATAAAACCTACTGTATGCTTGCTGCATGGAAAAATGTATGATAAAGTGGTCAGGGAAATGCAAAGAATTCAGCTACAGATTTTATGAACTTACATACAAACACATTAATATTACCCCACAGTAGTGAATTGTTGAATATCCTTTTAACTATTTCAGCCAACAAAGGTTAGAATTTCTGTGCAGAAATTACTGTAAAAATATTTTGCTAAGTTTTCTAACATGAATAGGAATATCTTGGAAATACCTGGACACACACAGCAGTTCACAAGAAAAGTAATTATCAGGCTTGTATCAGCCTTCATAGGTTCCTGTGCATACACAACAGAGTTAAAATGCAGAGCTACAAAAAACAACTTAGACCTCATGCTGAGGCTTTTTTAAAACTGTACAACCGACAAAACTGATTGCCATGGGATTTTACTTTCTCCTGGTGTTTTCCATGTGGAGCCAGCTACTTAATATAAACCGTAAAACTAGAAGTTTCATCTTTTTTACTAGCATAGCAGCATACCAGAGAGCATCTTAATCATTTTTCATATCACTGAACATAATGTATTTATCAAAAGGAAGATAAGGTTTTTTGCCATGTCATGAACAAAATGAGAAATTAACTTCGTATCATAAAGTAGAAACAAAATCCTGTGTAACATTGCCAATGGCATACTAACCCTACAAACTCTACCTTAGCATCTGTGACTTCTGAGCTCTTCCATAAACAGAAAGGAAGTCAGAACCTTGCTCCTCAAGGAAGGTCTAATATGAGATTGTACATGTAAATTCAGAGATAAGTGAAAGAGCCAACAACTGGAAAGTGAAACAAATGGATAAGAAAAGATAAGAGAGTTGGTCTAATTTTGATACTTTTGTAACTCGCTCTCCATAAAGATTTGTTCCCTAAGGTATTAAAATGTTCAGAATACTTCCTAGCACTACAAAAAAGTGTTAGAGCAGCTTCAGGACTGCTTAGATGCAAAGCATTGCTCTGGCCACAAGTGTTCAAAACAAAAAATTCTTCAGTGAATGAATTAATATGATGCTGGCTCTTTTTTTTTTTTTTTAATAATAATTATTTAAATGAACAGTAAGTAACTTTTACTGTTCTTTCAGAGCACACATGGGTGAAGTTTCCAGTGTTTACGTCTCTTCCTGAAATTTAGCAAAAAAACCCTGTGATTCTCAGTAGTCTTAGGAATCCAAAAGTGATGACTTCAAAAAAATTGTAACAACCAGATTCATTCTATTCAAGAAATTGTTTGATGAAACACTAAGCTCCAGAAGTATTCTCCATCCAAGCCAAAATATGCATTTGATGGAAAACGAACAATTGCAGTATATTATTTATTTATTTGTTTATTAATTATCAGACTATTCACAGATTTATCCATTCTATATAAAACTTACAACAGCCTTGTAAATAAATATAAACCTTCATATTGATATTTGAAAATTATGTAATATGAATACTTGAATTATTTTTCTATCAGTAAAAGAAAAATATTCATTTATTGACAGAATAGGGAAACTTGTTAGGAACAGTAAGTTTATTTTTACATTTTGCTGTTAACACTAAAGCAAACGTATACATTTATGCATCTCTCCGAGATGTATCTGAATGACTACTTAATTGTGCAGCCCTTACTCTTCAAGATCACTTATTATTAATGATAATCTAAGCACTTTGCTAAAAACCAATAAACTGAAGGATATATACCTGGCTAACTGAACAACAGATATAATTGTTTTGTTGCCTTGCAGCTCAAAAAATACGTCTAAAAATGTAATGCAGCAATATCCTGCTTCAGTGCTTCAAGTTAGCTGCAACCTCTCAGCGGGATAGGATGCCACAAAACTGTGCCATCCTGGATTGCAGTTCAAGCATTTAGGAGTAGCTGAGGACTAGCTCAGCTTGTCTTGATGCCTTGCTATCTGCCTCAACCTGACCAACAATAACAGCCTCTCAGCTATGTTGACATGTAGTGGCACTGACATGGACAAGAAGGATGGCAAACTGCAGAAAAAAAGACTGCATCACTGGTCACAGATAGGACAGTATTTCATCAAGTGGTTTCAGATCACTTTAGGCACAAAGAGTTGGATAATTTTAATACTGACTAAACTTGTTTTTATTTAGAATAAAAAAAAGTATACCCTAATTTATTTGTATCTTCATAGCTTTGTATTATATGAAAAAATATAAAAAAATTACCTGACTTATCTGAAGAGAATGAGGATTATCAGTTAAAACATATTCTATCTTGAATGAAAGTTGTAATGCAAAATTGAAGGCAAGAGACCAGGTTTTGACTTGTTTTGGAGGGATAGATAAAAGATCATAACATATTAAAGTAGTTATACCAAGTTTTGGTGATTTTGAATATATAAGCAGTTGAACTTTCAAGCTACTTGTATCTGCCAGACACCAAAAATGGCTGGAGAAAATTTTTTTTTGAAAGAAATGCAATTTTATTAGCTGCACTGTATTAGGATGATTAGTTAACATGTAAATCCGCATCTAATACAATACCTGGTGGTGTGTCACAAAGCTTTTCTATTGTAGAGAGTGTTCCAATCAAAAGATCATCCTCTATTATATTTAAATGAAACAAAACATTGCAAGAAAACAAAATATTTCAAGCAAAAGTAGATGTTAATTCACATACATAAATTCTCTGCATATGAATATAACTCTGACACATAAAAGAAATATGCCTACAAGTTCACATTGACCTCTGCATTATTCAGAATAGAGTATGGCAAACACTGCACTGTGCAAAAGCTGAAAAGAATATAGACAGTAGTGTAGAGCATCCTCATGCCCCAACATCATTCAGCATTCTGCACCCACCTCTCTCCAGGACTATTTAATTCCAACACACTAAGAAAACAGAACTGAGCCGGTTTATTTTTGCTAGACCAGGTTAATAACCATGCCAAATCCCTGTGGCAGCACACACTTCCTTACCATTTTCCTCGTACACTCATGCATATGCAGAGAACTGGAGCTATTGAAGCTGCTGCCACTAGCTGCTAAGGCCTGAGGAAGCGAGTATGGATGGACTTTGACCACATCAGTTATAATACCAATTAAAGTATAAAATATTTTATAAATAAAAGAAAAACTGATAAAATATCAGTTATCTTTCTGTGATGGTTCTCAGCATTTAGTAATTAGTAAACATTGAACTATGCTGCTACCACAGCATCTGATGCTTACTAGCTTAGGTTTTGCAGAAGGAAAAAACTGTTGTACTTCCTCACAGGTGTAATACTCCCTAGGAAGCTGTGTGGATGCTCTCCAGAGATGCTGAGCCTGTCTGAGAAATCCTTGGTATCAGTAACATTCACAGATAACTACTGACTGAAAATCTGACTTGGGATTGAAGTGTAATACCATTCAGGAATGAAATATTACAATTTTGCTAAAAAAGCAAGTTAAAATGTACTTAAAACAACAACAAAAAAAGCAAACAAAACACTTCTGAAATCTCCTTACTGTTTGTTATAAACAAATATAAAAACTCAAGGATTTTTCCCTACAAACATGAGAAAATCTTCTGAAATTTGTGACAACCTGTAAAGACGTATCTGCTTTTCATCTTCATTGTTTTTGGCTATTTTTCACATTTTTATCAACAAGCTCTGGTTAGGTAATATGCTTAAACAATTTGAAAAGATGCATGTTTTTGTGTTTTTTTCTTGGAAACTACAATTATAACAATAAAAAGCAAATACAAAGAGCATATACATTCTGTTTTGAACATCCGTATTCATTCAAGTTTATAAGCATCCTTAAATATTTCTGCACTTACAACGAATTTTGAACAAGTACACGATAACATGCTGTGCTTGGTGAACACATACACAGAAACACAAAACACAAAGTTATACAGCATTTCAGTTTTGAGAAATCTTTCACTAAAGAACAAGTCAAAATCAGATCAGTGATCTGCTCTATTCAAATGAACTGTTCTGATAGGACAGAACAGTGTCCTGTCAATTACAGGTAGGTATTTCAAAGGATACTTGAGGTATCCAGACTAGACTTACACATGGAACCACTAAATGCAAGGAATGGTTTTCACAAGAAGCAAAACCTAGTGGCAGAATTAGGCCACCACTAGCAAGTGAATACGGTAAATAAGTTAATTAAGTTAAATGGTTAATGTAACTTACCAACTGTAGGTGTATTTGCTGCACTAAGGGAAGCAGAGGAGGATATTGAGGAGATGCTCTCTGCACGTGCCAAGGGAGCTGCAGGTGGTGGACTTGAATTAGAGGTCAGTGGAGGGCTGAATGGCCTAGGCTGAACAAAGGAGATTACAAGAGTATCAACAGGCAGAAAGTCTGTTAATTTAAAAATTAATTTTACAAACATGAAAAGTACTGTAAATAGAAGAGATCTTCATTTCATTTCACAATAAATGTCTAAGTGTTTCTTAGATCTTTTACTGTGTTGTATATCCCACTTTCCAGCATAAAACAGAAGACAAGTTTTCCCTGGAGACCATAGAATCATAGAATGATTTGGGTTGGAAAAGACCTTTAAGATCATCTAGTACCACCACCCCTGCTATAGGCAGAGACACCTCTCTCTAGACCAGGTTGCTCAAAGCCCCATCCAGCCTGGCCTTGAATGCTTCCAGGGAGGGGGCATCCACAGCCTCACTGGGCAACCTGTTCCAGTGTCTCACCACCCTCATAGTAAGAGTTCCTTCCTGATATCTAGACTAAATCTACCCTCTTCCAGTTTAAAGCCATTTCCCCTCATCCTGTCACTACATGCCCTCACAAAAAGGCTCTCAATTTTTCTGTGAGCCCCCTTCAGTTACTGGAAGGCCACTATAAGGTCCCCCCCACAGCCTTTCCTTCTTTAAGCAGAAGAGTACCATCTCTCTCAGCCTGTCCCCATAGGCTTGCTAGGCCATGTAACATCTTGCTAATTCGAAACACAGGAAGGGAGAGGATCTTACCACAGTAAAATTTTTTTCAAGTAAGTCAAATGGGACCCAAAGAATCGTAATATTCATAGAAGAGATCAAGCATGGTTTGGTTTGATATGCTGCCTGAGTATGTGCATTCTTTGCCACATTCACAGTAGGTGAACTTGCACTGCAGGCAAGGAGCAAAGACGGCATCTCTCTATGTTGATGAGCAGCTGCTGCAATCCACTATCTCCTTTCACCAATCACCTCCACCAAGGGCAGAGTGAATCACAGCACGTCTACTTGTATCAAAGCATGACTGATAATGACCCACTTAGTACCACTAACTCCCCAAAGTTTAGGCGATATTCCTACATCAATGAAGCTTTGCTAATAATTTTGCTAGAATTTAGCATTGTGAATAACTTAATCCTCCTCCCCCCCCCCCCCCCATCCATGCATTTTCAAACTATTTATTTATTTAACTAAAAACAATCCAAGATCAATTAAGAATTATTTTTGTTACAGTAACACACTTATTGCAAACAATGCCCATACCTATCTGGTGAAAATCTGAGTATGTGATTTCTTGAGCCCTGACTGGAAAATAACTCCATTGTAACAATATAAACAAGTGGTATATCTGAAATTTATTTATAAACAAGAATTTTTAAAAAATCAATACATACTATTTCATTAATTCCACTAAGTTTCCCTGTAGACAATTTTGTTCTTGAAGCAGGCCTTGGAGGGGGTACAATGGTGCCTACGGTAAGAGGAGTTGTGGGTCTTGCTGAAAGAAAGCAAACGTAAGAAAATCAAAATTAGAAATGTCACAGTGAACACAAATAGGTAGTCAGTCAAATAAAACCAAGTGAATAAAACCAAACTGAATGTTTCTATTAAAAGTTCCTGTTTTACAGTTCTATTTTGTAAGATTCACCACAAATCAAAAAGTATTTTAAAAAGAGTGATGAGACACTCTGAAAAGTGACTCTAAAAATGGCATCACGGTATTTCTCAATGCTCTCAAATGATTTTCTATCAACTAATCTCAGAGCCTTGTATGCAAAAGAAGGTTTTACCTGAGTTTATTTTTGTGTATATTCTACATAGAATATAGGACAATCTTTCATGTCTTACCATAATGAAAAATTCAGTGGAAATTCACATTTGGTTCTGGCTGATAATATAGCATAACAGTTAATATCAAATCACGCCTTCTGAAATTCCACTGATTTCAGTAAGTAAATGCCAGTTTAACACAAAAAACTCAGCAAATTACTCTGTTGACTGCAAGAACACAGTAGCTCCTTATTATCTCTTTTAGCCAACCTGTCAGATCTTAAAAGCAGTACAAAACACTGCTCCCATGTCCATCTAAATCTAGTAGACACAACCAACAGACGATGGCAGCAGTATAAAGATGCCACTTTTACACAGTCACTTTTCTGAAGAGAACTGTATTTGAAAATAAATGTTAAATGCCATCACTTCAAAATAGAAACCCAAATATATAGTTATAGTTGCTGCGTATCTTATAAGCTCCCTCAAAAAAAAGGCAAGGTGCTGTGTTTTGATTGGAGCTATCCCAGATGTGTACAGACTGGGAGAACTCCGTGAAAGCAGTCGTGCAGAGGACCTGGGGGTCCTGATGGACCAACAGTCGGGTATGAGCCAGCAGTGTGTGCCTGCAGCCTGGAACTCCAACAGTATCCTGGGCTGCATCAGAAGAGGAGTGGCCAGCAGAGAGAGGGAGATCATTGTTCCTCTCTGCACTGCCCTCATTAGGCCTCATCTGGAGTAGTGCATCTGATCCTGGGGCCCCCTGCACAAGAATGATGTGGAGCTGTTGGAAAGGCTCACCTCTTCTCTGAAGACAGACTAAGGGAGCTGGGCTTGTTCAGCCTGGAGAAAAGAAGGCTCTGGGGAGACCCCACTGTGGCCTTCCAATACGTGAAGTGAACTTTTTACATGGGTAGACAGCGACAGGACAAAGGGAAAAGGGTTTAAAATGAAAGAGGGGAGATTTAGATTAGATGTCAGGGGACGTGTTTCACTGAGAAGGTGGTGAGGCACCGGCACAGACTGCTCAGAGAAGCTGTGGATGTCCCATCCCTGGAGGAATTCAAGGACAGGCTGGATGGGGCCCTGAGCAGCCTGAGCTGGTGGGTAGCAAACATGTCTAAGGCAGAGGGTTGAAACTGGATGGTTTTTATGGTCTCTTTCCATCCAAACCATGCCATTATTCTGTGAAATTACCCTGGACAGTTCTTTTTTTTGATTAAGTAAGGTAATATTAAGATTAATTTTATTAATGTTACGCAGTTTTTATTTTCTCAGGCATCCAACATAATTCTGCCCTCACTGAGGTAATGGAATTCCACTGCTGACTTGGGAAGAAATGTGGCTAATACTGACTATAACCACCATATGCCCAGGCTACACAGTACATGTTAAACATCAGTAATCTGCTTCAGTATCACAGATATTCAGCAAACCGTGCCCAATGCTTCTTGCTTTGCTCTTTCAGTATGTAGCATCATTCTAATATGATCCACTTTTTAAAATATTGGGTGTTAAAGAGAAACTGTTCTCAGTCAAATTTACTTAAACTTTATTTAATCTGATCTATAGAAAGCAGGTTCAGAATACATCTGTTCAAGAAAGGAACTGTTTATGCAAAATCAAGCATTTAATCTTTGAGACTTCATTGCTCTCTGACATTCCAGGAAAGTACATGTGCATTTCCAGAAAAGCTAAGCTGCGTATAGCTAAGAAAAAGCAGTGCCTTTATAGTTAAATAAATTGATTTTTCCTCTTACGTCAAGCTGAATATTTATTTCAGTGTCCTAAGTTTCAATGAAATTGACACTAACAAGCAATTTAGTACATTCTAAGTTAAGAAGTTAATTTTAAGGTAAGCTAGAATAACGAAATAAAAAATCAGTCCAAAGCTTGCTTTTTGGAGTCAGTTATTAGCAAAGAGCAGTACACAATGCATGCTGGCCATACCCTTGTTTGAACGAACACAAGGAGACACTAAACTATAGTCCAGATGTGCTGAAGATGATGTGGAAGAAATTTCTGCAGCAGTGCCAGTTTCTTCAATGAATAATTGTTCATGGCATATAGTATTATTTGAAAGGTCACTTTGATCCTCAGAAGCACAGCAGTTGGAAGAATTCCCAAGCAAAGCAGAAGAGGCAAGGCAGGCATTTTCAGTTTTAAAATGTAATCTTTGTTGCTCCTTCTTGTCTGTGCTTGTTTCTCTAATTGTAAAAAGTTCATCAGCGAAGGAAATCCACTGACTCTGAGACCATGAAACAGAGGATAAAGTACTGATACTCCCTGATGGTACTTCTACACCAGATTTGCACAAAGTGCTAATTATGAAGTCTGGTGAGGATGGGCTTCCAGACCCAGAATCTGTCTGGAGTCCAAGCAAAGACTGAGATGTTCTACATCCAGGCAAGCCACTGGTAGATGAGGAATTCCTACTGTGCTCTCTTAGAGTAGCTGAAGGAAAAGGTAAGAATTGAAACAAGATGGAATACTGAAATGATAAAATATAAATCCAGACTTAAAAGGTGTATTCAATATCAATATCCTCTGCATTATTATTAGCCAGCATAAAAAATAATTGCTCTATTAGGCTAAAAATCACACCACTTACACATATAAGAAAAAAAACAACAAAACATTTATCACATTGGCTTTGTCCAAACTGTCAGACATGTCACTTTCCATTCCTTACGCAAGCCAAGAAGTAATCTATGTTTTTTCTTTCCCCTTAAATCCCGAATTCTCATGATTTTGTTAATCTCTAACTTCTATACCACGTTAAGTTTAACTTCCTCTTGTCCTTTTATTTTCCTTTTTGGTGTCCTAATCCATTTTTATTTCCTTTCAATAGATCTCTCCTTTCAACTTCTTTCAAAACAACTTAGTCAAATCTACTCTCCTACTTTCCTTCCAAACATTTATGCTCTTACCCACATCTGTAGTGGAAAAGCCCAACATAAATAACTGTTCAGTGAATGAATGATGACAATAAAGTCATGAGATGCTACTTGCTTCTTATTTTTCTGATCCTATCAATCCCTTCTTTAGTAAGTCACAGAATGCATGAGGCACCATCTACCCCAATTTATCTTCTGTCATGCCAGAGTCTTCAAC
This sequence comes from Tetrao urogallus, assembly GCF_951394365.1. NCBI lineage: Eukaryota > Metazoa > Chordata > Aves > Galliformes > Phasianidae > Tetrao > Tetrao urogallus. The sequence goes on along the minus strand of NC_136816.1, from coordinate 50,147,892 downwards.
CTGCCAGAAAATGAGTTTTCCACAAGTTTTCCCCGCATTTGGCTGTTGCCTGTTGGAGTAGATGACAACAGAAGCAGCAAATGCAGTTAGTCAACTCTTTAATGTTTTGCATACTGGCAAAGCTAAGAGCAACAGCAGAGTGGCACAAAGAATTAAAGAGAGCAATAAATTTAAACGTACACATTAGTAGCATAGGTCTGTAAAGTTTTCTTTCTGTCATGAACAAGAACATGATCTAAGACCAGATAAACAGATACTTAACACAGCTTTCTCTTCCTGACATTTTTACGTATTTTATGTACTTAGGTTCTGAAAACATCATTCAAAGCCTTTGAAATGCAACTGTAAATCTCATACTAAAACTATGGGGAAATGTGCAGGATTATTTTTAAAATGCCTGTTTATAAAAATGGGGAAGATAAATAAAAAAAGCATTTATAAAGTATCAGTAGATCACTAAAAATGTATGTTGGGTTTGTTCAAGATAATAAAACTAGCTTAAATTCTAATAAAACAGGATTATTCATGGATGACCAAAGTTTACTTCTATGCTGCATAAACCACAGCCTGCAAAAATACCGCAGTGGTTGAGGTGTTCAATGATTAACACAATTACGAAACAGTATTCTAAGAAATGCTTTAGCAGGAAAAAGACAGAAATATCTATGGGATGTGATAGATCATACTTCGTATACAGAGCAAAAAATTTATTGTATATTTCAGCAATTTAAGTTTTGGATTGAAACTGTTAAAACCTTTCAACAGCAGTATTATCTATATTAACATTCAAGTTGGAAATAAAACACTCATTTCTAAAGGTTTCAAAAGAGAATCAGATCAAAATTGTGTACTTTTAAAAGCTGCAGGGTAATGAGCATCAGAAGCTAACTTAATTTAAACAACAATACGAACTACTGCAATTCAGTAAAAAAAAATAAAAATTCCAAATATATTACTACTTTGATACATTTTGGAAAACTTTCTATTTAACTGCATGGGTCATTTCACTAATGTAAACAGCTTAGTTAATTCCTAGAACGACAATCCTTTTAATAATTATTTAGCAGAGAAACATTACAAAGGCAAAATATCTAGATATTCAGATATTTCTCGTATCTGAAATTGACTTTCATATCTAAGATTGGCTTATGCCCACAAGGCACTATATTCCACCAGTTTCAATAAAATGTAGGGATTTGCACATAAGCCACTTTTAGGAGGTGCAAAGCCACGTGCAGACTCCCCCTGAAGTCTGGCTACTGATCCCAATGATCTGTCACTGCTCATGAGCCAGAGGCTGTTCTCTCCACAGTTCTGCTCACTGAGGAGGGACTGTATGAAATTTTTCTAACCTGCTTTATTCTCCTACCCATGAGTAGCAAAAAATCAACTAATCACAAACCAAGCTCCAGTCGGTAGATATGGCCCTCCAAGTCCCACATTTCAGGCAGAATGTAGGCCTCTGTCTAATACCAGGACAGACGATCATCTGTCCTACAGGATAGTTGTTGGCTGTCTTGAAAGCTATGCCACCAAGTGGAGGAGTTACAGGAGGAAATGAGCAGGCTGTGTAACATCAGAGGGAAAGGACAGAAGCTGGTGACTTCAGGCACTAAAAGGAAAACTTCTGCCTCTCCTAAAGGCTTACAATTGAGGAGGTTCACTGCCCTCACAGCTGAAGACACGAGCCTACTTGCAGTGAATGTACTACTCCTTAACAATGCCAGCTGGAAGACTACCTGGAAAAAGAAGGTCATATAAAGGGTGACTCCCTGCCGTACAAGGAGTCAAAAAGGACAAAGACATGCATCTATCAACTCAAGCTATCAACTAGAGAGGTTTGCTTCCTGCGGGGAGCCTAAATCTACGATATTGTGGAGGGACTGCTAAAGCTGACCGCTGAACCCTGTAACTACTAATCCCTCCATTCTTCCATGTGAAGTATACATGATACCTCTAATTCATAGTATCAGCACTAACTACAGATTTCTGCTGGGAGCAGTGATCAATAGCATGGGGCTTAGGTTGTCTTCTATGCAATCTTGCTGGTGAGAGCATGAGAAGGGCACTAATAAAACAGGCCAGGAAATCACTGCAAAACTGGTGACAATGACAGGGTTTAGGGTTCTGTGACCATTAATCCTTGTATATACATCAGCATCTGCTTGGGAAAGATTGAATACACCTCGATTTTAACATTATTTTTACCACTAGCATAGCTGACCTCATAGAGATGGTGGGGTATGGGAAGAGTAACCAGTGGTCCTACAGGGAGCTGGTGATAGTTGTGGAGCAAACAGAAGAGGAAGAAATCACAAAATCAACAATATGGGGCTTAAGTGGAGTCACCTTCAGCGCTTGCATGCAAGCGAGGAAACACCTACAAAGCACTGTCATGGAGAGATTCCCCAAACCCTTTCTACAAACATTTCAAGCTGGGGCACCTCTATGAAGTGCCTATACACCAAAGCACAAAGTATGGGGAATAAACACGAATTAGATATTTGTGTGCAGTTACAGGTCTATGATCTATGACCAAAGCAATAATATAGCTAAAAAAACAGATTATTTTGAGAAAACACAGCTTTTTTTCAGCATAATTCACTCACATACATACAATTCACTTCCTCTCAGGTGGTGCAACAACTTTCCCCTCAGCCCCATGCAGCCTCAGTCCTGCCCTTTTCTCCCATTGCCCCCCAGTTCTGCCCACACATCTCATAACAGAATAATGAATTCATACAGAAAACAGACTCTTCACTGCAAAGCGTTATGGAGGCTTTGTACTAGATAGTTCAGCAGCCTCCTCTGTAAAGAAGAAATCCATTCCTGTTCAAAATGGATGCTCAGCTTGGTTCATAGTTGCTGCAATATCCTCCATTTATCTTTCAGCCCTATTAGCAAAAAAATTTGACTATGTTTTTCTTTCAGCACAGATAATCAATTTTGGAAAGGAAGAGAAGGAGAGAAAAAAACAAAAGCAAGATAGAATTTTCCAAAGGTTTCTTGTGTTCCCCCTTCCCGTTTGCTCCCCAGCTTAAAAGCTTGATATATCATACCTTCCGTATTATTCATAACATGGGATATCTTTCATTTTGGCAATTTAAACACATGCAATTACTAAAAAAATAACCACAGAACATCCCAAAGAATATGCAGAAAACACTTTCCTGCTATCAAATATCTCACCTGAGGAGGATGAGGAAGCCAAGGAGGCTGAAGAGGAAGATTCAAGCGAACTGCTAAACAGTGGATCCCATGCCAGAAGGTCACTGTTCCCCTTTCTATAGTAAGAGTTACAATTGGAATATAAATGAAAGGCACACATAACAGTCGAACTACAGCACTGATAGTTCATCTGTGGTATTCATTAGCTTTTGCATCTAAAAGTAAACGCACTTACAAATTGTAGAACTAGTTTACACATAATTAAACTATATGCATTGACCCCTTTATTACTTTTGGGCAACTGTGTGTATGGACATATGTCATTTTGCTAGTATGTATATGTATGTATTCTCACTTTCAGCAAGACGTACATCTACAAACTGATTTGTTTCAGCAATATATAAGCAATATGTAAACTGTCCAAATTCTGGGCTTGTGATCTCAAGCACTTCGCAGTGAAACACTGTGCAATGGAAACTGAACAAAAAAAAGCAATAATTTTTGATCACGTAATTTTAAATACCAATTGAGCCATCACAAAGAAGAAAATGCATTAGAAAGGGAAAAGCAAGCAAACAAAAATCTTCAATGTTACATTATTACTCTTTAATTCTTATAATGCAAGAGATGCTTAAAATAGCAGTCATCTGAAAATTTCAACGACTTTCTGAGTACTGGAGAAAAATAAGACCAAATCTTCACCCTCCCCCCCCCCCCCCCCCCCCCTGCAAACTTAGTTTGACATAATTTTAGAAGTTGAACTTACTCATTTGTCGGAGCCGAAAGCTTCGATTTTGTTAACTCCTCACCTAAGCAAAAGACGAAATAATAAGACCAAAGCTATGGTATGGTAAAATATAAATATTTCTGCTTCATTATAAAAATATAGTAAATGTTTACGATTGCTGTTCAAAGCTAATTACGAATTATTAAGAAAATGTATTATTTCAGATAATGTAAATTCAGATGCTCCTGAAATACCTTCTGAAGCAAGGGGACTATACAGAGCAAAGCATTTTGGAAGGAAGTATTTCTTTAAATCACTTCAAATCTCTTCCTCAAATTAAACTGCTTACATCAAGTTTATTCTTCAGCAATTCTGGCTTGTTTTCTCACTTAACAAAGAAAACCAAACAACCTAGAGGACTGAGACTCACACACTCTGCTTTCCTGGTCAGGTTTTGTATTTCTGGTTTTAAAACAGACTACTTTGCAACTTTGGGAATAATATTTAAGAAGTTAGAAGGGCTCACACAAGAGTAATCTCCATTTGACTCTCGGACTTGTTCTTCATCACAGTCACAGTCTCATCTGATTCCCAGCACAGGGAACAGTTAAGTATATAGAAAATGAAGAGATCTTTGGAGGTTACTAGCTGCTTTGAAATTTTGACCAGATAAGCTAGTTTTGTCCTTTGAATTGACTATGAGTAGTTTGTTTGAAGGAAAATATCAAAAAGGTATCCAGAATTGACAAGATAAATATTTTCCTACTTGATATACTGATATCATAGTATAGTATACTGATACTATACTATGAAATACTGAGTAAGTTCATTTCTGAAACAATAAAAAAATCTATTTTCATGCTAGATCAAAAAACTAACATAAACAGACTAGAAGTTAAACAGTCACACTTACTGGATGAATTTCGATTCATTTGTGCCTGAAACAGAAGAAGAAAAAAAATTTTTAAACCAATTTCCAAACAGAATGCTTAATAGTCTTAGGGCTCATATTTCCACTCTACTTTCTATGAGATATTTTGCTTTCAAGGCCAGGTAAAACATTCTGGAGCTTATAGAAAACCAAAACAGGACCTGTGACAGAACTAATGCACACTCACAACATGGAACAAGAAAAGGCAGGAAAGAAGACTGCTGAGCTGATAAAGTCAGCAGTATGACTACACAACTTTGCAGGGTAGGTCAGGAAGATACAACAGTTTTCATATCTCACTGTACATCTGACAGATAAATCATTCCTCAGCTTTTCTCAATACATAGTTGTACTATTTTAAGCATAATACATTTTCTCTCACACATAGTACACTCATCTGATTTTAAATTAAAAAGATGAACAAAAAGCCATTTTGTACTTACGGGACTGTGTCTCTGCTTTCAAAACATGGGGAAAAATAGAAAAATCACCATTAGTATTTTAATGTTACATATAGTATCTTCCTTGTTATCAAAGCCATCGTAATTCTGATCTAAGTATTGTACTAGATAAATTCAAAACTATTTGTAGTACCATGGCTTGATGTGAAGGATCATTCTGTGATTAGGCAGAACACACACAGTGAAGCTGCACCTTACAAACTACACATATCCACATTATATAATCAGTTTTAAAAGTCTGAGCACTCCTAAGACTTACAGGAAAGCTAAAATCTAAGGGAGAATTATTTTATATTGCAACAAAGTGCATTAAGGGAAACTTACTCTGCAATGAAAAGAACTTGAATATAGAATAAGTTCTGGATAGTAAATGGAATATTTACAGTAAAGATTCCTTATGACTTTTCTTCTCATTAAAAATACAAAGAACAAAATTACTTACAGATGTTGCTGGAGAAAGAGCAATGTTCCCAATAGAAACTTTTAATTCATCCAATGAAGGCATAGTATATTGAGAACTATTATTTGGCTGTACAGGTTTTATTTCTATATGGAACCTCCTGGGTTCATCATCTTCAGAGTCAGAATCACTGGATGAATAGAAATGGTTTTCTTTGATATGTTTTTCTCAGTTAAGGTGGAAATGACAATGGAGTGTCCATGGTACCTCTGCCAAGCATAACTGCAGAGGAAGCAGGAGTAGCAGCCATTACAACTTGCCATTTCTGCAGAGTGATGCTGACAGTTTCACTGCAAAAGATGCCAGTTACACAGAAGGCTGTCCAGTATATGAAACACTACTGTCAGCCTACAAAGGAATCACAGTGACAACACAGCCTTCAAAACTAGCAAAATATATGTAGCAGTGGTTCTTTATATGATTCTTCATATGCATGTAAATTCCATTGGGTAAAAGCTCTGAAAGGTCTATTCTAATTCTTGAAAGTGCATTTATTTTTACAAGAAACAAACTGCAAAACTTCCTGCACTCTAACACAAAAAGTATCTTGCTGTCTGGGTGAAGAACGCATAATCTATATATTGCTTCTGTTATTTTCACTTTGAAAAAAGACAGCCATATGAACAAAATCTCTTCAAAGCATTCCCTGACAAATGTCAAAACCCTAAACCCTAAAGGCATTCCAAATCCAATTCAACTGACAGATTCCCTGAGATCTGGTGAAGCAATATTCAGATATCTAAATCTTAGTCTGTTCATCCTCAAAAATCGATTACATCTGGAAAGCACAATTTTAAAGACAAGTCATTTTTTATTTCAGAAAATTGCTTTCTTTTGAAAGCTTCTGAGTTTCAAGATTCATTTCCTACCCATCAGGCTGTTGCACACAGCTTTTGTAAAGTGGCACAGGCTGACCACTGAAGTCTATGAAATGGTTACTGGCAAAGATCAGTTGAGATGTGAATGCCTTGAAATGAAAGGTCACTTCATGAAAGTTTTTTCAACACTTAAGACCGGCCTTACAAAGCCTGACTGCCAACAAATCATCTTAAGAGTTCCCATATGCAGAATAAATAACCATCCTTGGATGCTATTGGAAGGAAAAGAAGAAAACTGATGACTTCCTGAATCTGGCCAAGAGATTCTGAAGCTGTGGTATAACCTAGCTGACAAGGATTGCAAATCACTAAGCTTTGCCACTACATGTACAGACTTTTCCATTTCCTCATGACAGAAAGGATAATGGAGAAAAGAATGTCTGGGTGAATCATTTACAAAGAATGAACGTTATTCACTCCAGTCTCCATTTCATAACTATACATAAAGCATGAAGTAATGACGTTCCCCCCAGAACTGAATAATAGTCTTTCATTTTTATATTGGTTTTGTAAATAAGAAATAATGTGACTGTTTTTACCAGCAAAGCAAACTTCCCCGGGGTCAGCAGAAGAATATTCTGCAAAGTTGATACGAGCAGAGAAGCTATGAAGGATTGACACACATTAAGGTGCTTTCAACCAAAAAAATGTTACACTATTTAAGGTAAATTCAAGTGTAAGTTTACTTTTTATTTCTAGTCTCTCCCCAGAAAAGCAGAATACATTCCCAAAAATCAGTGATTTTGCTAAGAGATTGCTTAGACCTATCACAAGCCAGATCTCACGTCCTGAGCACAGCCTGTTTCTGATGAGAGAAAGAGGAAAAAATCTTTTTCTTCAGAGAAAGAGCAGAAAAAATAATGAGCTTCCATGAAAAATGACTCATGGCAAAAACTTATCAACTTACCACAACAACTATTAACATACAATAAAAACTCTGTGTGCTGGAATGACTTCACTAAGAAGCAGAAGTTCTATTTCTGGACTGCTGGCATTCCTAATCTTTTTAATGACGCTATAAAACCGTGGAGAGGGTGCAGGTATAGAACCAGTAACTGTTTACCATGTGTAAGATAGTTCTACTTTATGAACTCTCTGAAAGCTTTTCACAGAGAAAGGCCTGCATGGCTACCTTCAAGTTTTTGTTCACATCTTCGCTGTCTTTAGACAAAGAACACTCTTTTACCATTCCTAATACATCAGATTTAAATTTTAATGTTTACACACACACACACAGAATCAAGGCTAGACAAAATTCAACATGGTTTGCAGAAACCGTGAACACAAGAATGCAAATTTGAAACACAAGTACCATGACATTTTCCTCTGCTTAACTGTTTAATCAGTATTCTCCCTCTTCAAAAGATTATTACAAGATCAAATAAATTAGCACAGTAATAGTGAAAAGGATATCCTGTGTTGTTTCTGGTTTAATGCTGTATCCTTCATCATCTACATCAGGAATGTTCTAAAACAACAACAAAAAAGGTATTGACAAGTAAGTAAAAAAAAATTCTTACATTCAACTGGATCTTATATAATTGACAAACTGAAATTTGATTATGATGGCTAATTAAAGTAATCACTATTTAACATTAATTATTGCAGTTATTTCAAGCTATTCTCTATAGATAAAAAGTAAAAAATGCAACAAAACAACCTCCACGTTTCCTGTGAAAATACATTTCCTGTGAGTCTCAATCACCTCCTTTATTTTGCTTTTTTTTACCAGTATGCCACCAGTATTTTACCAGTATGCTACCAAAAAGGCCAGAAAATAACAGAAGTATGTTAGGTAAGTAAGCCTACAATTCTTTTTGCCCTAAATATTTTCCCAGTTTCTACTTCTAATCCCTTCAGTTAAAGCACTGAAGGTTCTGATGATGCAGGAGCATAAATTTACTAAGCACTAGTCAAAACTTCAATATGTGAGTAAAAGCATTCCAGGTTATAACAGCCTGCAAATTTTCTCCCCCTTGAAAAGTCAGCAAGACTGTACTGGTGCTTCAGCAAAAAGTATCTACATTAAGTAAAAACCACGGATGAAACTTAAAAGACATCTCCAGCACTGGGCTGGATTTTAAAAGCTACTGAACAATCAGGAATTTCAGTTTTTCAGGTACTGCAGATAATTAAATATATCAACTGAGAAAATTGCACTAAAAATAATTCAGAATGCTAGCTAAGGACTTTGTTTCACAAAAGCACTTTGAAACAGAGAGAAACAAGTTTCTAGTAGGATAATCTCAATTTTAATTATATGGGAAAAAAAGCCAAACTTGTTTACATTATATACAGACTGATATACTTTCATATACGGCTAATTATCCCATTCAAAACAGAAGAATAAACGAAAAGACCATGAGTGACTTTGTGAACTGAGCTGCCACAAATAAGATTTTTGTATAAAAAGCAGAACCCACACATCTTCAGCATGTACCGATTTTATCAGTTTCGATTTTTAATACAAACATGAAGATTCATACTAAAAAAAAAAAAAAAAAAAAAAAAAGACATTTATTCTAATGTACCAACAATTTACCTGTATTGTATTTGAAAACAGGTAGTGGGAGGCAATCTGAATGAAAGCGAACTTTACGTTATGGCCAAAATACATCAAAATACATCTTTCCAATGTAAGTCATTAGATATAAGAAGATAACTTACACTAGAAACTTCAAGTGAGCTAGAAAACAGCCAGAAAATCTAAAATTTGGACTTGGGTTTAAAGACATATTCAGCTTGAATTGATTTAGATAAGCATAAAACTGCTGTCCTGCAGAAATCACAAATGAGGCGTCTTGTATTTTATTGATATATCCTTCTAAACTTAGCAATTGTGAATTAAATTGAATTAAATAAAGATCAAACTTTTTGCCAAAAGGATTAAGAAACACTTAAGAATAGGTGACAGCATACCTAATTAGAACGCACATTAAACTACAGTCAGTAAAACTGTATAAACTCATACTATTAAATATAGAAGATGTAGGTGCAATTTCTTTAAACTTTTAAGACATGGCCACACTGCTATTTGATTAAAAAAAAAAAAAAAAAAAGAAGAAGAACTGGAGAAAAAAATGTAGTAAGAGTAGGATCACACGGTCCAGTACCTTAGCTCCACTTGCTCAAATCAGGGTTCTTAGCTACGCTTGACCTCAGGCCGACCTTGTTTATATGCCAAAAAACACTAATGAAACCTGACATCCAAGTAAACAGAACAAAAACATATAGCTAGAGGGTTCTTACATGCTCTTACTGCAACTTCTGAATTCTGCAGTTGTTGTAATAGTAAATTTTCAATAGATAAGGATCATTCATGGTTAAGATGAATTGAAAAACTACAAAAGTCTTTAAACATACAACATTCAGTTCTTCTTCCAGCCCAGGCATATATGTAAAAGATATTATTACTGGGGAGATGCAACACAAACAACAGAGTTCGCAAATATGCCTGCTTTGATTTAAAATTGGGAAAAAAAACCTTTGTTTGCAGAAAATGTTCTCATTGCACTATTTTAATCCATTCTCTAAAATAAATTGCATCTGTCAAAGGTACTGAAATCTTAATATTCTTAAAAGTATTCAATTTCCTAGCATTTTTGCCTTAACTACTTCTGATCTAGCAAAAATATTTGTAACAACAATTTATGAGCAATGTCACTTCAGTACATTGTTTGTATGCCTAACTTCAGGCAAAAAGTCAGCTGATATGCTCATAACAGAATTTGACTTGTAATTCTTTCTTCCTATTTTGAAATTTAAATATATAATTTGAAATTATGGACCTTATATAGTGTAAGCAGAATCAGAAATCATTAGCTTTATGTTTCCAGGTTTCTCAGTGATTCAGATTGATTTTGTAAAAAATTCTGATCACTCTTCACGTATTTTCTGCTTTCTACAATACTGAAATTGTTTTTTTGTATATACTATTTAAAAAAGGGTGGGTACCAACTGTGTCATATGCGAGTAGCATGTTAACTAAAAATCTTACAAATTAATTCCAAAATACTGTTTTCACGGAGAACTGCTTTCCTTACTTTCTAAAACATGAGACTATTATTTACTAATATCAAATTTCTTAACAGCAGCAGAAGATACAGCTCTTTGGGTAAATTATATATTCACAAATTTCATATTAAGGAAGATATTTGCATTTAGTTTGATAAGCCTCCTCCAAACTCCTACAAAGACAGAACTGCAAGTCAGGTGTGTCTTTTAAGCACCAGGCATGCTATAGTCAAGTCCTGATTTGCCTACCATGCAGAAATGAAGAAAAAAAACACAACATCCACTTCTGAACTTCATCACAGAGGAAGACCATCTTTGCAAACTTTGGTTTTCCATAAGAAATAGTTATTAGTATGATCAGGAATTCAGGTTTAGCCCCTCCATAATAACTCTATTTGTTTCCAGGAAAAAAAAAAAAAAAAAAGCTCAATATGGATATGACTTGAATTCTGGATGTTCGCAGATGTGATACAACACATGGATTCATGTCATACATAGTTTCAAGTATATACATATACATTTTTATATGTATGTATATGCATACTGGTAAAAGCATGCATGTAACAAAAATACATTTATAACTTTTTCTTGGCCTTAGTAAGTTTCACAGACTTTCTGGGCTGAATTTCTTTTTGAAGAAACATAACAAAAGGACATAATAAATAACAAAGTAAAACTGCAAATACAAGAAGTATGAGGGCTTGGAATTCTATTGCCAAAACTCATTTTCAGAATTTTAGTCAACACTTTGTTAACTAATTAAATGTTATGTCTCACCTATAATCTAAAAACAACGGGAGAAACCAAAGTGCTACCATGTCACCGATTCCTTAAAGGTAGAGAGGAAGTAAAAGAGAAGAACATTTGAAGTATTTTGCAGTCTAGCTATTTCCTTTGTCCCTTCATCAGCAACAAAAGCACTGCTCATAGCTCAGTTACTGGGCCAAAAAATAGACTTAACTGAACTTCAGCAAGATTTCTACCTTTCTTCTCCTCTTAGCAATCTACAGTGATTATGAGAGCTTCTTACGTCATATTCCTCAAAGTATGCAGCAAATTACGACTGAGCTGAACAGTTTTCTATTTCTTTTTTTTTCCATAGGAATTCTCTGCCATTTTACCGAAGAAGACTGACTTCCTTCTGCACATTCAGGTGGAGAAAAATCAAAGTAAGCAGTTGATGCTTGTAGCCTGAAAGAGCAGGAAAAGGAGCCTCTCCACTTTTAATAAATTTGAGATGCCAATTTGACCCAGGTAAGCCCTGAAGTACAAAGGTTTGAAATACATTCTCAGGCTCCTCTCTTTAGGATACCTAATAACACATACACACGCAAAAACCCACAGCATCACAGAAGAAGAGAGTAGCCAGTCATTTAGTCCCATTGACAGAGATGCAAGAAGAAAAACAAGATATTCGGAGTGTTCCACCTGCAACTGTGGCTAGAAAGGCTCGTATCCTGTAATAGCAGCAGCTATTCTAAACTGTGTCAGTCGGAGATAAATATTACAAAATGTAAGCAAAAAAAAAAAAAAAGACTGAATAAAGAAATTTATAATTATGGTTATACTTATTCTCCATAAATTAAGAGTACAGTACTTCCAAATTGAGCCACTTCTTATCAATAAAGAGTCTGTAAATCTAGATAATCTGAATTATATTATACATATGAGGTTAATGAAAACTTTTGGATGCCTCAGTGTATTTGTTTTCATTATAGTTTCCTATATAATAAAAAGGTGCAGCATTACACTCTGTGCATTTGTGACTCCCTTCTTAATTACTTTTGAACTTACTGGACAATTTCAAATGGATTTGACAGAACAGAGGACTCAAAGATAATTGCATTACTACAGTTTTCATGAAAAAAAGCAGTCAAGTAGAAGAGAGGGAGCTGCTAGTATTCCAGACGGGAAGGTCCGCAATCAAAACTCAGACCTTACTGGACACAAGTGAAATCCTGTAAACACTTTACCAAAAGAAAAGGTTCTGCTAGAGCTTTTAACTTCCTGTAGACCTAGGAACACATCAAACCTATTAGTTCTGCCCATGTAGCAACTTGCTAGGTAATGAACACGTATACACAGCCAAACTTCAGCTGTTATCTCTTTCTTGTATACACGCTGTTAGCTGTCTATTTTCTTAATTATCAAGGCTAAACTTAATGGAAGTTACATGTTTAGACTGACACGTAACAATGCAGGAATTTTTAATCTGCATTATTCATTTTGGACTGGTGAGGAGAGCCAGATGGAACTTGCCACTTAATATATGTTCAAAGATCCACAGTATCACATAGGACTGGTAGATCAAGTATTTAAGTCAATTCTTACTTGATCTTTAATTTCTAAAAATACAACGTATGTAGCTCAGCGTGTACAATCATCATTGCAGCTTGGTTACCTCCTACAACCCTCCCTCCAAAGAGAAAAACAATTAAAATCCTTGACAAATTAACAAATGCCATCTTTTAGAAAAGATAATATTAATACAAAATCCAGAGGATGAGATTTTATTGAGTGACCAAAGATGAAATTCACAATCTTAATCATAATTAAGGGGCACCTTAAGTAAGTTGAATTTTCTGAGAACTCCTCTTTAGCATTTTCTAGCAATCAAATAAAAAATTATAGTAATGGACTTTGCTATTAAAGCATTCTACCACTTAAAATGATAATGTTGCTAGTAAAAAGCAAGAAGAAATGACAGATCAAATTTTAAACTCTGAATACATGAAAAAAAAGATTTTGCATTAAAAAGAAGAGAAGGTTAAGAAACTGTTAGTCTTGCTGTTAGTTGATATGAAAGCTAATTTTTTAAAATAACTGTATTTAGACAGATCAGTTAACTTAAATGATTGTAATGGTCTTCCTCATGCAGCAAGAAAGAACATCAGATTCATTTACAGTTGAATTAATTACTTTCTAAAAATGTAGAGACCAAAATAAGCAAGGAAGAAAATAAACACTGCAAGTCAAACCCACTTGTGTTTCACTCCAGTGACTCAACCCGAACTGTCAAAAGAAATTATTTCATTGAAAACCCTGATAATTATAGGGATAATTCTAAATTTACATAGCTTTAAATGTACCCAAGAAAAAAAAATGCTTTAAACCAAGATGACATTGTATAGGATGAAACAACTGTCTCATATGATGCTTACAAGGCTCTTCATAGACAGACAGTTATATTAGGTAGCAAAATTAACATTTCCTTATTTAGAAAAAAGGTCATAGTAGGTTTTTTTTTAAAAAAACAAATTACTTAAAAAAAAAAAAAAAAAGCCTTTTAGTAGGTACTGAAACCTACAGACACTATATGCAAGGAAGAAATTTCTACAACAGTTGAATTCGAAGAGTTAAATTGCCTAATATAGTTGGCAAGTAAGTGAACAAAAAAACATATAAGTCTCTAGAAAGTCTCTTATACTATTCTGTAAATTACTCCCTACCATAGCTACAGGAAGCTCCGATCTCCATTATATGTAATTCAAGACAACTGACATGTTTCAATAAAAAAAAAAGGCTCAATTAAGTGTTAACATTTACTGCTTATTTTTATTAGAAAAAAAAAAAAAGAAAATGTAAGTCATGGCACTGAGAGCAATGAAGAAAAGACCATGAAAAAAAAGAAAAGAAATACTACGCTTAAAGCAATATTTTTAAAAGTATACTGCTATACTCTATTGCAAGCAGTCAAGCAGAACTCCATTAATTTCAGAAGGGTTGTTCATGGAGATAGTAATAATGCAGAGGAATGTGACGATGCAAAACTGGATCCTCATGAAAACATACTGAACCTTTAACTCACTTGGAATCTATTAGTCAAGCAGTTCAAACTACTAACTCGCAAAATAAAGTAGCAAATCATTGTTGTAAAAACATCCTGTTTAAAACCTGAAATGGATGGAAATACAAACATATTAAAGATGAATGTCTTTATGTACTGTGAAAGATTATGTTCTGAGTGAAAGTAACACTTCAATTATGCTAGTGAAACACTAAATCCTCTATCACATAAATAACACTTAGCAGGGCCTGTATGTAAATTGCAGTGCCTGACAATGTTAGCATACACATTTGTGTTAGAAATGAGTCTACTTACAACTGAGTCTGCATCTGGACACTCCCTATTAAAAAAAATAAAGAGAACGTAAAATTACAAAACACATAAATGGTTTTATTCATACAGTCCCAGTACTTCCTTCCTTTAATAATTTCAGTTAATTTGGAACATTGTGTTTGACTCATTTGCCTCACAAAGTCTGTTAAAATTTTTACTGTATTATCTACACGTGACTGGATGAGACATAAAAGAAAAAAAAAACAAACAAAAACCTCTAAAAAAATTATGCTGGAAACTCCACAGAAGAAAAATTCACAATAAATAATGAAAAACCAAACTCATATCGTAGTGAAGACAAAAAGAATCAGTGGAAGGCAGGAGTTCCACATTCTATTTTGGATGAATACACTTTAAGAGTCAGGTCTCTGCAGATTATGTGCACAGTAAGTAAAAGTCACCAACGCTAATGAAACATTTTGTATGATAACCAGCTCTTAAAGCAATTAACACTATTCCTGAAGTTATTCAGATCTTTCCTCCTTGGGAATTTCAGTCCTAGTTCATGTTTGTTAAGTACAATTAGAGTCAAGCACCAGAAAATGCTGGAAAAACAAAAAGTATCCTAAAAAACCCTCTGAAAAAGTGTTTGATAGGAAGGTAGTAATTACAAAAACATTTATATATGTTATATTCCTCCGCATTAACTTGGATTAAAGCAGTAAGAGAGAATAAACAGAAAGAGAAGGAATTACATTTAAAGAATGTGGTAATGCTTCAGGAGCATACAGGCCCTCTCTAATCAGCACCTTGACAAATAACACTGTAAATGCAAGTGCAATTGAAAAACAGCATTTTGATGCAGTCAAATTAAAAACAAAAACAACTTAACGAAAACAGAGAAAAAAACAAACAAGCAAAACAACCAGACATGCCACAGAGCATAACGAGGGGAACAAAGATGCAAAAACACAGCTTATTTTTGTTGTTGTTATTGCTGTAGATGCTCTTCAGCAAGAAACATGCATATAAAGCTTACCCAAAATCATGCCACATTAATGCCAAAAATCAATGTTAACAACAGATTCAGGCAAATAAGTTCCAGATTTGGAAAAGATGCATCTTACACTATAGTTATTGTATGTATACTACACCACAAGCTTTACTTAACTAAGTATCTTAAGTTTTAGATCAAGATTTTAGCTCACAAGATTCAAGATAGATAACTGAGATTGAAATTTTAAATGTTGTACAGCTGATTAATGTAGCAAATCTTACTTTTGTGTTAGCTGATTCATTACTACTGAAGAAAATGCTTATCTTTCATTATTTCAATATTAATGGTAAGTGGACTACATGACGTTGGAGGCCTGCTTCAATCTCAGTGATTCTATGACTCTACGGTTCTATGACTCCCTGAAAGGTTAAATGGGTTAAATGTAAAAGCTACAGCATCTTTCAAAACAGGTATGACAATTTGCTAATATGGAAGGAAGAATACAGAATTCGGTCGAGCCTGTTATGGTACTGACAGTGAGATGAAGGATTCTGTCTTTTCTGAAAGGCTGCCCACAAAAGAAAACATGTGTGAGTCTAATCGTCCTATGTCTTATCTCCCCCTACTGGTTAAACTGATTTCAGAGCAACAGAAAACGCTATTCTGAACGCTACTTGGCAGCCTCAAGAGACAAAGTACCCAAAAGATTCAAAGTGCTGGTGAGGTGGAAAACAAAGACAACAGGTTTTAGATGGATGTACTTTTACACTGCTAGATGCACGACCTTTTACGATTAAAGGACCAGGTCATGCTTTTACCATGAGGTAATATATTTTGGAAAATGACAACTTTGCGAGGGAATCCATGGATTCTAGCTGATAACTAATTCAAACAGAATAGCAGTGAAACACTTGATTGAGTCTGTACAGCAAAACATAATACACCATACTGTGCATGACATTTACCTGTGCAAAAATACTGCTAGGTACAATGCCCAGTTTAGATGTCAACACTTCAGAGACTGATAAATTTCTCACATTACTGATAAATTGAAAAGCCTAGAAACCTGGAGTTACTTATTCTAGGTTTGGAAAGTCAGCTCTACACAAGCAAAATAAGCTGCCAGTCCAATTTAATATGAGATTAGGAAATGAGTTGACCTCTCTGAACAGAGAATTTTCTTATGCACAGTTCTATCATGCAGAGTCTGTAAGCAGAACATCAGCTGAAGACGAAATCAAGCAAAATTTAGACAAGCAATAAGGAGATGGTAAATGATTATTAGAATATTTTACTTAAGAACTTAATGGATCCCCTTTAACTTATTAACCAAATATTAAAATACATGATGTAATACATGTGATATGATAAATTAGGTATTAATTTTGTAAAAAATCTATGGCATGTGTTATGCAGTAGGTCAGTATCATGCACTTATACTTCTTTCTTACTAACCTCAGCATCTGTTCATTTTTGCATTGTGAGTAAAAATAGAAACAAAAAGTGTAATACAAATCAAGTTCAACTTCAAATTGTTGCAATAAGGAAACTCATTTTCCCATTTCAGAGTGGTTGCACCAATTTTAGTTGTCTGATAACATCACTACCTAATGAAAAAAAAAAAGGTCTCCCAGAAGGAGACAGACATACTATTTTTCTATGTTAAATATAATGTATTTGAGAAAAGGTAGCTTTTACAAAAGCATTCTGAACCAAGAAAATTTTCTTCTGTTATGGGTCAAGGATACATTTGAGACAAATGATTCTGGAGCTTCCTGATCTTTACTGGCTCCAGAAAGTAAGTCTTAAATTTTCCTGGAGGCAGGTTAAACGTATCTGACGAAGAATGAATGGAAGGAGATGCTTGGTTTGCAAGCAAGTTAATGCCATACATGACAAGAGATCAGCTTGTGTAATAACTCATTTAGTGGCAGGGTTTTTTTTGTTGTTGGAAAACTACAAAATTCAATCATATAACAGTATTCAAAACTCAATATGCAGAATCACAACTTTGTAATTAGGTAAATGCAAAGAACGAAAGGCAAATGAATGAGCATACTGCTGCTCAAAGTTGCAAGTCCAGCATCCCAAAAATGTGTAGTAAATCACTTTTTACAGAGATTATAATTTCTAAAACATGTACAAAAACTACTTAAAACACTAATATAATCAAATATTTATAACACTCTAATTTAAGTATTCTAAACTAAACCGTAAAAAAAATCCTCATACTTTGTAATTGTATTCCTAAATTTTTGCTGACCAAAACCATACTGTATATATTTATCTCAGCATTTACTTCAGCATAAGAGAATACCGAAGAGAGTGCAGAAGAAGGACTAAATCACAGAATGGAAATACAGAGGGATGACTTAAAACATGTGACAGCCTGGAGCTTTAGTTACATCTTCACAGCAAAAAGAAAAAACACCGTTTTGAAGTACATAACTGTTAAAGTTAAACACAAAAAGAAAAATATCTGTAGGACACTTCATACATGTAAAAAATCAAATCTTAGGTAATTAATTTTTTCAGCACTTAAAAAAATTAACTTAAAAAATTGTTTCCTTAAAATAAAAGCTTAAATAGCTACAAAAATTGTGAATAGCTATGACATTTTCATATTGTCAGAACTCTTCTAAACATGTTATAACACCAACTTTCATTAAACATCAGCTCACTCCATACTTGCACAGGTTTTCATGCAAGATAGAACTTCAAGCTGGAAATACACTTACACAGATTCAGTATCTTTTTCTTTTTTCATTATTCCTGATAAACCAAAAGGCTTCCTCTTCCTTGGTTTTATTCCTGCAAAACAAAGCACTTACCATTTAAAGATCAAAGAGAAGGCATCTAGCACCACCAAACACTGGTGCTCATCACTATGAACACCTTTTGAACAGTGATATAATGATTCATACAAACAGACAGTGATGGAAGTTGTATCGCGCGAAACAAAGGAAACACAAAATATCTGTAATATTTTTCCCATATGCTATTAATAAAACACAAATAAAAAAAAAATATCAAAATACAGTTAAGGCAACACACTGCTACTGTACAATTCTCAATGTTCAGTACGCTAGACTGTTAACTCTTTTACAAATGATTGAATCACAGAATCACAGAATCACAGAATTGTAGGGGTTGGAAGGGACCTCCAGAGATCATCGAGTCCAACCCCCTGCCAAAGCAGGTTCCCTACAGCAGGTCGCACAGGTAGGCATCCAGGCAGGTCTTGAACATCTCCAGAGAAGGAGACTCCACCACCTCCCTGGGCAGCCTGTTCCAGTGCTCCGTCACCTCACTGTAAAGAAGTTCCTTCGCACATTTGTGCAGAACTTCCTATGCTGCAGTTTCCGGCCGTTTCCCCTTGTCCTGTCTCCATTCACCACTGAAAAGAGTCCGGCCTCGCCATTCTGCCCCCCACACCTTAGATATTTATAGACCTGGATCAGGTCCCCTCTCAGTCTTCTTTTCTCAAAGCTGAACAGACCCAGTTCACTCAGCCTTTCTTCATAGGAGAGATGCTCCAGGCCCTTCACCATCTTCGTGGCCCTCCACTGGACTCTTTCCAAGAGATCCCTGTCTTTTTTGTACTGGGGAGCCCAGAACTGGACGCAGTACTCCAGATGAGGCCTTACCAGGGCAGAGTAGAGGGGGAGGATCACCTCCCTCGACCTGCTGAAGGTCTGCTAGTTTTGAAGAAAGGGAGTCTACTCACAGAAACTCAACAGGAGCTATTTCTCCAGCTGAACAGTTGTGGATCAGAATCATGGACAGAATACCACTTGGATCAGAAGCCAAATCTGCCTCTATCAGCAACTGCACTTCAAAACCCAGCTCTTACTTCCCTGAATGACCCTAGTTGCTGCAAGCCACCGATTCTCCTAAGAAGTAGGATCTTTGTCCCATAAAAAAGTGAACATCACTTGGCTTTCCTGCTTCTGCTGACCTCATGACTTTCCAGTGCTGTTGCTAGTACTGAGTCTGGGGTCATGCCTCCCCTCCTGTCTTTTTTGTCTCACTTTTAGCATGGTTACATATACCTAACTGCAGTACAGAAAAAAAGTTTTTATTCATAACCATTTAACATGCTAAAATCAAAACACATTTAAATATTCCATCACTGCCATTTCTGCTTCTCTCCTTTTTTTTTTTTTTTTTTTGCTGCAGCTAAGTATTCTGTCTCACTTTAAACAAAATGTTTAGCTAAGTGCAAAGATCAGATCCAATGAGTCTACAGTTTTGTTTTGACTTAATACACTGCCTGCACCAAACTTTTGAGAAGAAAGGTGGACACAGTTTAGTTCCTAAAAATTTTAAAACTGATAGTTCAAGTGTATCATTAAAATAACATTAAACTTTCCTTCATAGAAATACACTACAAAAGCTGCTCTGAAAGTAAGGCCCCCTATTTAATGTTGCTGTTCCAGGATATCAGAGGCAGATGCTGGTGGTGTCAGTAGAGGTTGAACCCACTTACATTCATTGACACTTGCTGAACATTTATGGTGATCAAATAGTGAATGTGAGGACAGTGAGGCAGTGCATGGTGCATTTTGGCAGTGGCAAATGGGTAACCAACACTGGTGCAGATGCTTACAAGTGTAGCATGCAGGCTCATGTTCATCAGTGGTGAAAATGCATAGCTAATAGGTGTGACTCCTGAAAAACAGTGTTCGGTAGCTGAGAATTTGCCAAATCAAATAGTGTTACAGTGCTCTTCGTGTCTGATGTAGTTTCCACGGAGATAAATCGGAGGCATTACTTTTGGAGTGACTTCTGTAGCAGCACATAAGGAATCTCTCCACTCCTGGAAAACTTATGGGTGCAATACTTCAAAATTTCTGAAATCAGGTAGCTGCAAACTTAGCTGTATCTTATGTTTCCACAGGGGCACAGATAGCTCCAAAATTATTTTAAAATGTTAGTCTGACATTCATATCCAGCTCAAAACAACAACAAATAGAATATCGGAATTGTTTCTTGACAGGGATTCCCATTATTTCAGTCAAAAAAAAGCTTTAAGTCTCAGCTGCAACCTTGGCAACTTCAGAACTGTCGGCCAGTACAGCTATTCTGTCAGCTCCTCTGCTCCAAGACTAAATACATATGCAAATAAAACAGTTCTTAACCACTTTAAACAATTCCCTAAGTAAAATAAGTTACACCAACAAAGGAAGGATCTGCGACCATAACACTGCATTAAAATTGGTACAACAAACATGACAACAATGGAAAGAGCCTGAGCCATATTTTGACACTCGTAAATTAAGTTACACAGACATAACTGAACCAAATCCAAACCTCTCAAAACATAAAGTCTTAGCAAATGTACATTTATAATAAACATTAACATTCTCTGACAATGATGCATTAGGCTTATAAAAAATTACTGTAGGTCTTACTTTCTTTTAAATTTGTTTCTCAAAATAACAACTGCTTTTTAGCCTGCTAAAATACTTTCAAGTTAAATACATTCACAAGCCATTTACCGTTTGCTCCTCAGTTTCAGATACTACGTACTGCAAATAACTGCTAGAATAACTCACCTTCAACTGCAATGGATGTATTACATTCCTCAAATTCGATAGGACCTTAAATAAATTAGAATGAAAATAAACATTAGATTGAATTCAATTTCAAGTGAAAGTCAAACACTAAAACATTTTATCCACTGCTAATATTTCCTGAAAACATTAGATAATCTATTTAGGATTTTAAATGGTAAAGGAAAACCTCAATGGCCAATGGTCAAACAGTTGATAAAATCTTACACATAGTGCATATCATTAAGTATTTTTACTCCTTCACAGTGAAAAATTATAATTCTAATGCACGCTGTCCAAATATAATTTAATATCCCACATTATTACAACCAGGTTTCCTTCTCTAAATCCAAATTGCATATGAAACATAGGATCAATATAAAGCTTTAGATTTATCTTCTTTTAATAGAAGAGCTATGCAAAGAAAAGTAAAAAAAAAAGAAAAAAGGATAACTATAGCCCTAATCTCGAGGTTCACATTCTTTTTAATTTATTTCCTCTGCTTCTTCTTCGTAGCCAATTACCCGGACAATTAGAAGGGATGTAGAGAATCTTAAACACCGCAACAAAAACAAAAACTTCAAAGAAATCACAAAGACTGAACAAGATAAAACAAAATAAAATCAGTACTGTTTAAGTGCAGTATCTAAGTTCACTAATTTCCTGTTATATTTGACACAAGGTGAAAGACAGGTGTCATTGCAAAGGGCAATTTTAACCCTCATTCCTTCAATCAAGCTAAGTCTAGAATTTGTTTAGCTCCAACACAGACCATTTTAGGAAGCTGGGCTGGCAGAAGAGCAATGGATTTCAAAAAGACATTGGCAGGGGATTAGAAAGAATCCCACCAGCACTTGAGCTTGTGTTAAGAAAGCAAATAACAACAAGAATAGGGTCCGTGGGCCACGCTGAAAGAG
Source organism: Tetrao urogallus (assembly GCF_951394365.1). Lineage (NCBI taxonomy): Eukaryota > Metazoa > Chordata > Aves > Galliformes > Phasianidae > Tetrao > Tetrao urogallus. Next base: position 50,125,724 of record NC_136816.1, on the reverse strand, counting down.
CAGGCCGCAGCTGCAGCCACAAAGGTGAAAACAACGCTAAGCACAGTCACACGGGACACGCATTATGGAACAGTGTGCTTCCAACCCTGTAAGGCAGCCAGTCTTTCCTTTTCAACCTCTTCTCTAATTCTATTTACCAGCGCTGCTCTGAAAGTAATGCCTCCTATTTTATGATACTGCCCCACGATGTCATGGGCAGATGTTGGCGGCTTGTCAGTAGAGGCTGAACCTTCCCACCAATATTCCATTATGTGTTGTTACCATGAGGCAGATAGCAGCAGAGGGACACTGACTAAATGGTGTCAATGAATTCCTCCATGTGGAAAAAAATGGCACCCACTGACATTCATTGACACTTGCTGAATGTTTGTGGAGATCAAACAGTGAATGTGAGGACAGTGAGGCAGTGCATGGTGCATTCTGGCAGTGGCAACAGCAGGTCACCCACACTGGTGCGCGTGTTTACAAATGCAGCATGCAGCCTCATGTTCATCAGCAGTTAAAATGCATAGCTAATGGGGACTCTTGAAAAACAGTGTTCTGTGGCTGAGAATTTGCTATATCAAATAGTGTTATTGTGCTCTTTGTATCTGTTGCAGTTTTTCATGGAAACAAATATAAGGCACTACTTTTGGAGCAAGCTACATATTTCAACACTGCTGAAAGGGAGGCTGAAATGTTGAAAATTTTGATTAAAAGAACTGGAAATAAACTGATTCTGAAAACTTCATATATAGAAACTGTTTTCACTCCTAACCCTAAACAAATGTGACAGTAAATGCTCCAATTTACCTTTTTAATGAAATTAATGTTACTCTAGAACACCTGCTAGAAAGCCAAAGGCTATGCAATTTTCAGATGTTCACATAAAATAAGAGGTGTGCTTGCAAGCACTTTTCAGTGTTCTCCCTGGCACACTTTTCAAAATGAATGTGATAATTCTGAGTCTCAAAAAAAATAGTTGATATAAACAGATCTTAGAAGAAAGATGAAGAAGTTTGATTTAAATAGTACAAGATAGCAAATCACTGTGCTGCAATTAAAAATGCCACAATAAAAATTAAAAAAAAAAATGTAGCTATGAATTAGAATTGTGAATTGCACAAGAACTTCTTTACAGTGAGGTGACGGAGCACTGGAACAGGCTGCCCAGGGAGGTGGTGGAGTCTCCTTCTCTGGAGATGTTCAAGACCTGCCTGGATGCCTACCTGTGCGACCTGCTGTAGGGAACCTGCTTTGGCAGGGGGTTGGACTCGATGATCTCTGGAGGTCCCATCCAACCCCTACAATTCTGTGATTCTGTGATAAATATTCCAAATTCCTTCAAAGCTCATCCTTATTTCAGGTACCTTTTATTTTCACTCCAGCACAAGCAGAAAATAGAGACTAATATGTTGAGTGTTAAAACACATTGAAATTATACACATTTGTCTCTAAATGTAAATTTTTATTTCAGTTTGTCAATGTCTTAATTTCAAGAGATACTTGTGCTTAGTACTTAGAAACGTTAGCACTTTAGAAGCACTTCCCCTAGTTCACATCAGTCTTTCAACAATGTGTGCTTTCTTTACATGGATTACTGTAAAAATTGATTTGAAATATTTTTTGTCATTTAAGAACTGTTGCAGACCGTAGCAAGATAAAAGTGCAATGAATTTTGGCAAGCAGACCTTACAATGCATTAAGATCTACACATGGAATATTAAATGCACTTTCTTCCTAATGATACCAGCTGGATTTATGTTCCCTCAAGATTCTCCCCACATGCTCATTCCTTTCCCTGCATCTTCTAGATGCTTCATTGCAAGAAGATAAAATATCTCATGAAAACAGCTTTCTCTTACAACAAATTGTTTGAAACACCTGAAGTTCTAAAGAAACATTTAATCCTAACTTACTTTTTCTATCCAGTTCAAATTCCTGTATAGTTCTTCATTGTTTGGAATTTCATAAGTTTACAACACTCGCGGATATCAATAATGAATCCACAGACTAACAAATAAAGGTTATCGTTTTGTTCCAGTATCCAAGGATGTTTGCTATTTTTTAATAATTTGTATTTAATCTGCTCCTGCCATGTACTGTTTGCTGATAGCAAAGGCAAGCAAGGGCAAATTCACACATTTGCGTTTTTGAGCAGAATACTGAATTCTGCAGTAGCTCTAAATTTTCAAGTTTTCATTCTCAAGTTTTCTTTTCAAGTTACAGAACTTCAGATTTCTCAACAGTTCTGTTCCCTATATGCCTGCTGTAAAGAGCACACTTTGCCTGGGGTGTAGTATTCTTAAACCAAAATAACATTTCAGAAATAGACATTTAATGTAGCGCTCCATGGTGAGCCAATTTAGAAAACAGAATAGCTGTGATGAGCTTTTGGTAGCTAGAAAATAGTTGGAGTTTCTTGTGAGCAGATGGCTTTGAGCCAAAGAGGTAATAACACTGTCATCCAGCTAGAAAGCAGTGTGTACTGTGGCTGCACTGTCTCCCACTATAACTAGATGCAGTCTCCAAGCCAGACAAAAGGTCGTATGCACACATTGCTATGGAAGAAAAGCATCAATAAGAATTTCAGAGCTTTCTTAAGAACACCCCAATGTCTACTTTTGTCTATCTGGAAAACAAAAGAATCTGTGCCACCACTACAAAAAAAATTCAAAAAACTTCCTTCTCTGAACAAGCAAATCCTCTAACTTTCTAAATCCTGCTTTCTTAATCATTAGTTAATACACTCAAAAAATTGATGGAGATTTCCAAGTAGATGTAGTATACAGATGCATGTTAAAGCATGAAAACTCACGTGCTGGTATGACAGTAACCTTCACAACAGCTAGATGGTGATGTGGATGCACAACCACTTTCTCAGGAGGAAAGTAGTCTTCTTAATGTACTTGTGCCCAAACACTGAAGCACAGACAACAGGTTAATTCCAACAAGTATTTCACCCCCAAACCCATATGCCTGACTTAACAGCACGGATATTTCTGCTTACGGAACCTAACACTTCACAGTCTAATCTGTGAAATTTCCAAAGGAAGGATACCAACAGACTTTCCACTGCAACATCCAAAGAAAAGCAGTCATTTAACATTTAACAGGTATTGGTGATGACAGAGACCAAAGCCATACCCTGAAGCCGACATTTTTCTGGAAGTCTCAGGAATGCTTGCCACATGATAGCCCAAAGCATTGAAAAGAGCTTTCTAGATCTTACTAAACTGCAATAATAATGATAATAACCTGCAGTACTACAATCAAAGCACAGTGATTTCCTCTGTTCCTTTTTACGTAAAAAGAAAATAATGTGAATTAGAAGTAAGCCTATTCTCCAGCACAGCATTAGAACTAAAGTAAGACTGTGACAATCAAACATACATTTTAAGACATCTTAAGTAAGTAAAAATTAACTGCTAAGATCCAGCCCACCTTTAACAAAAGACTTTGCCTCAGTGTTCTAGTTTAGAAATGACTAGGTTAAGGTTCCACATAATTTTCTTGAAGTCTAGTCTGCCTGTTGCTAAGCTGACAAATAGAACAGTATCTCAGTGACTTAAGTATCTGAAATACCTGCTCAGAAACTTTAAAACTAATAGGCTTATTTGATACCCATATAGAGGGTAGAAAAAAAAAAATATGTGTTGCCTAAATATAGATTAGCCTTTACAACGGAGATATGAATATCCCATGGGATTTCAATCTCTTAAGAATACATAACCAGCTACCAGGATGGAAATGAGAAATTAGTTCCTACAATGGAGGGAGCCAGAAAATTCAGTAAGCTACTGTAATTGTACATAAACGTTCTCATGAAGCATTCTAAAACATTTTCAAATCCAAGCTGCTACAGTTCACAGCATGCCACTTGCAGGAACAGACACAGATAGGCAGAAAAGGCAAATGGGCAACAGTTTTATAGATACATGGAAACAAACAGCTGCTACTTGACAAGAGATTGAAGCAAATAAATCAGCAGTGCATCAGTTCATCCTGTTCACTGGCTCCTGAAAATGAGGAGGCTATGGTTTGCTATAATAGAAAAGCATAATTTGAATAAATGGACATTTTCCATTTTAATTAACAGCTTACAGCAAGTGACACTAACATAAATTCAGTAACAGTCTGTAGCTTGGGATGCATCTCCTAACCTATTTGGAAAACATAGGTACAACTTTTCTTGTTACAGGAGGCATGTCAGTACAAGAAGTTTGCATGAAAACAAAAAAAAAAAAAGTGGATGGCACACACTACAAAGATACTTATGTTATCCAAAGACAAATGGGGAAAATGTAATTATGCTGATGCAACTGCACTGTTAAGTACAATGTAGTACCTACTGCATATTTAGTTTCTATCTGTGGGAACAGTATTCTCAGAGTATACACAAGGCAACAGCTGAAGAGGGTTTGTTTTTCTAAGTAACAACCTTCACACCTAGATTTATCTACAAAGTAATGCTAATTGTTTTGAATACAGCCATGTTCCTTCTTAACTACCTCGAAAGCAGTCCTAACACCCTACATCTATAGCATAGAAGGAAGTAAAACTGGAAAAATAAAGGCTTTCCTAAGATTGAACAACTGAAATCATTGGTAATTTGCTTAACAGAGATGAAAAATTGAGAAAAAAACATAGAAAAAAAAAGAAAAAAAGAAAAAAGCTTTATTGTTTGGATTCTTAAATAAACAAGGCAGGTACGAAAGCCAACTAGTATCATTACTAGGAAAGCAAACAGTATTATGTCATACTCTGGTAAAGAGCCCACAGTAAGTATGCCAATGAACTGGAAAATCCTGCCAAGCTAAAAAGGTAAACAAATTAAGCAGTCAACAAATCATTTAAAAACAGTTTTATGCTGGTATCTGATTTTGAAAAGACTCCTTTCTAGTTGAAGAAGGCTATGCCTGGCAGGAAGAAAATCCTCCCCACTGAAGCATGTATTTTTATTAACTACATTTAATTTTCAGTAACTCAAAACACTCAGGCATTTAAGAAAGTAAAAAATAAATTCTGCCCTTCCCCCCAGTCCAGGAATCAGTTTACACCCACGCATGCACATATACAAACATTAACGTATCTGTTTCAACCAAAAGCTTTTTTTTAAAAAATGTGTCAATCTGCTCTTGTAGTTACAAATATACCAACAAACAATACTTTCGTTTTTGAGAAAAACAGAAGTTTTCCCCTTTGATAGTAAATCATGCATGAAGGGAGCACAATTTTTAAAACTGCATATGCTTCACATACTGCTTCAAATGGCAAAGCTTTGCGTGCCTGGCCCAGCGCCAGTTGACAGCTCAGCTGGATATCAATGCACATTCTGACCCCCCTTGCAGCGTGTCACTTCTGAATTGTTTCCGCAGTAGAAAGTTTATTCAACCTCTCTCTCAAATTCAGTGGACCGACCATCATTCTGCTATTTAATCATAGCAGAAGAGGTTATTTTTCTGACAGCACTAAAGCCAGAGAGCAATTCCTAATGAACAGCTTGATACAAGTGGAATTTCGACTGTTTTAGCCTCAATTAATTCTGCTGTCAAAACAAATGACTGCTTTTAGTGTTTAGATGTTAAGCCGCATCACAAAGGTCAATTTTGTATGTACACAAACACATAAGCAATCTTTTTCTTGCCATTATCTGATCCTGATCCAAGCTTTCAAATTTAGAAGCCAGGAAACCAAGAAATATTTTTTCAACATTACAGTCTCTAACACCAACTTCCCTTTTTTATTACCCTTTCCAGAAAGAGAAGCATTTTTCTGAGAAGATAAGGATAATTTTATTTTTCTGCAGAAAGTAACTTCTTACACTAGAACTTAAAAAAAAAAAAAAAAAAAAAAAAAAAAAAAAAAAAAAAAAGCAGCAAAGGAGTAAAACTAAATTAAACACAGCCTATTCGCAACAACGCATCACATAAAGATGAATGGCCTTTGAAGTCAACACCTATGTACAGGCAAAACTAATGCTTCCTAATGATTTCCATGGAAACTACAGCAGATATAAAGATCACACTAACAAGTGTCTACCTGACAGAGCAAATTCCCAGCTACAAAACATTCATTTTCAACACTAGCACTAGCTGTGCATTTTCACAAGTGATGAACGAGAGCCTATATGCTGTGCTTGTAAAAATCTGCACCAGCAGAGATGAGCACTGTCTCTGCTGCCACTGACTGAGCTAATTGAGATACTCTTCATTTCATGATGTGACGGCTGTGCGTGGCCATTCAGAACGTGGCTTGCCTTTCAAATCACTGTTACTGCTGTGTGCTGAAACACTGTCCATCATTGTGCTCACATCCACTGTTTCATCTTCAGAAACATTCAGCAAACATCGATGGATGTCAATAGGTGCCATTTTTTTTTCCACATAGAGATATTCAGTGATACACCTTTGCTTCATCCACACTTCCATGCTAGATGCCATTTTGTCAGAGTGCCCTTCTGCTGCCACATGTCACGTGGCAACAACGTGTAATGGAATATTGGTGGGAAGGTTCAACCACCAACATCCACCTCTCATGAGGTGAGTCAACATCATAAAACAGGAGGCATTACTTTCAGAGCAGCCCTAGTATTTATCACAATAGGAAGTCTCAAGCAAATTTTAGTTCATGGATTTGGTCAACTATACCTTGCAAATGAAGATAAATGACTTAAAATAGAAAAAATGGCCTGAAAGCAGGCCAGACTAGAGAAAATATTGAAATAATGATGACAGCCATATCCTTAAATCTAATTCTATCAATAATTTATATGCGGTTTTCACTACAATCACTGAATGTTTTACTAGTTGTTTTTTTTTTAATGTCCTCAGGCTCACGTATCAGCTTAGCTTTCTAGAGTTGCTTAACACTTGACTGAATCCAATTTTTTATTATTTTGAAAAAAAAAGAAAAAAAGAAAAAAAGAAAAAAAGAAAAAAAGAAAAAAAGAAAAAAAGAAAAAAAGAAAAAAAGAAAAAAAGAAAAAAAGAAAAAAAGAAAAAAAGAAAAAAAAAAGAAAAAAAGAAAAAAAGAAAAAAAGAAAAAAAGAAAAAAAGAAAAAAAGAAAAAAAGAAAAAAAGAAAAAAAGAAAAAGAAACCCCAAAGAACTACAGTAGAATGCTAGTACTTCTTTCTAAAAAATAAGACAGCTGTCAATGACAGCACAGATAATTATGCTCATAAGTAGTAGCAAAATGGGTAGCACTTCCAAAAAACGTCTCTTTAAATGAAGAGATTTACATAAAGGGAGAGCAAACTTTGCCTGTATCCACTGAGCAAGCAATCTATTCTTACCCTGATTCTGCTGCAAGGCTTTCAGCCCTGCACCCTGTTCATCTGATCAAAGGAAAAAGCATTCATCTCAGGCTCTTCAGGTACTGTGAATACAATTCCACAGACACATTAAGCACACTACTCTCTAGGGGCAAAATCTCCCTGTGGCTTATACAGAAACAACAAACAAGAAAAGAATCATTACCCTCATAGTTTCAAAACAATTATTGTCGATTAGGATGTTTACCAGGAGCAAGAAGACAGTAGATTTTTTTCCTCTAAACTAAGATGACAAACATCTTCAGTTGTAAAGAAAATCATTTTTACTGCTCAGACAACACAAGAATTTTCAACGAGAGACACTAAGCGCACACCCAAAGCAGTTTAAAGTTTGAAATCCAACTATCCTGCAATGCTTGAGCACAAAAACAACAAACATAGGAAATTTCAGCGGCTTTATGGAACCCACTGAATTAGCAGAAAAACTAACCTCAGCCAGGAGATCAATCAACAGAATGCAATGCTCTCAATGCTTTCTTGACAGCATTCACACTCTCTTTCTCACCCTCTTCTCCCCTCATGCTTGACTCTTCATCTGCACTCACGCTACTTTCTTTAGTTTCTTATTGGCTTGGAAAACAACTGGATGTGAGATGTGCAAGGCCATCAGGCAGACAAATACACACTCAGCTCTTTGCTGATGCTCACTGAGTAACCAATATTGTTACAACTCTCTCTCAATTATATGGCAGGCCTAACTTGGTTACTTCCTTACCTGTACCTTCATTTTTATCAAATCTTTGCAACCTGTACTTTTCCATCAAAACGGCCTGAAAGTAGCAACATTTTGTGAAAATGAAATGGCAGGACTGCATGTGCCTAGTCTACAATGTTCAGTATCTGCAACACACAGCTCTGCGCCTTCAGCTTGCAAGTAGGAAGTTGCCAGTATGCAGTGATGAAAGAAACAGATACATACAAACACTATTTTTCTTACACAAGAGTCAACTAAGGTTCTGCAACACCAGACATAAAGTATATTAAATTGTACCTTTCATCTTTAAAGAATAACTTATTTCTAACTGTTGCACACTGCACAGTCCCTGTAAACCAAGAAGCCTAAGGCTTTCTTCTGAAGTCCGGTACTCAAAATTGTGAAAACACAAGAGGTTTAAGACCGGATCTGTTTGCAAAGAGAAGGAGGAAAAGAAAAAAGAAAAAAAAAAAGAAAAAAAAAAGAATAATATATTGCATAGTATGCATAGTATTAATATATGACAGTTTTCATACATGTGCCAACAATAAGTAAAAAAAGCAGTGGCAAAATTCTTCAGGGTTTGTATTTTTTTTTTTACAGCTCCTGAATTCCCTGAGTATTTCAGGAGAAGGGGATATTCACCCAACTGGATCAACTCCTCTTTCTTGGATAGAGTAGGTACAATTTTTCACAGAACTGGAAATGATCACCCAACTTTCAAATTCAGATGCACAAGTTATAAGAACATTGTATATCCAGTGAAGATGCTACAACAGTAATGATTTCTGGTTTTGATATGAATTGTCCTTGATACTTCTTAAAATACATCACCCTAAAGCAAACACCTTATCTAACTTGCTCAGAGCACCACATTTGTAGCCCAGCCTGTCAAGTGATGTTAGATTTCCAGTTGGTTGACAAATTCAGTGCAATGCTACCAATCTTCCACAGGCACTGAGCGAATTTCAAAACAAAACCTGTACATTCATAACTCTCCAGACAGACCATTTAAAAGGAATAATTTATTCTCTTCCAATTAAAAAAAGTTTTCAAGTTAGGTACATAGAATTATTAAAAACCCATGCTGGCAGATGGAGCTCCCTAAAGTTCACAGCAGCTGCAGTAGACTTTTTGTCAAAGAAAAGACCTAGTTTTAGCAGGCAAATAAAAGATACCCCTAGGACAGGAATGAAGACATACTGAACTTGCACCTCTTCCTTGAAAACAATGCTCAATAACTAAAAAATAAATATACTTGGGAAAAAAAAAAAAAAAAAAGAGGGGAACGGGAAGGGGAAGGAAAAGGGGAAGGAAAAGGGGAAGGAAAAGGGGAAGGAAAAGGGGAAGGAAAAGGGGAAGGAAAAGGGGAAGGAAAAGGGGAAGGAAAAGGGGAAGGAAAAGGGGAAGGAAAAGGGGAAGGAAAAGGGGAAGGAAAAGGGGAAGGGAAGGGAAGGGAAGGGAAGGGAAGGGAAAGGAAGGGAAGGGAAGGGAAGGGAAGGGAAGGGAAGGGAAGGGAAGGGAAGGGAAGGGAAGGGAAGGGAAGGGAAGGGAAGGGAAGGGAAGGGAAGGGAAGGGAAGGGAAGGGAAGGGAAGGGAAGGGAAGGGAAGGGAAGGGAAGGGAAGGGAAGGGAAGGGAAGGGAAGGGAAGGGAAGGGAAGGGAAGGGAAGGGAAGGGAAGGGAAGGGAAGGGAAGGGAAGGGAAGGGAAGGGAAGGGAAGGGAAGGGAAGGGAAGGGAAGGGAAGGGAAGGGAAGGGAAGGGAAGGGAAGGGAAAGGGAAGGGAAAGGGAAGGGAAGGGAAGCAGTCACTTCAGTCACTTCACACTTCTTAGAGAAATCCTAAGAGATATCCACACTTTATTTCTTCCATTAACTTCTGAAACAAAGCAAAGGACCACCTCCTTTACAAGGAATATTTTCCTGAATCTCTTGGATACTGTCATTGCTGAAAATTAAATTCATTCTTTTGTTAGCCTTCAGTGCAGAATTATGTGTGGATACAGGCTTTGAAAAACCAAGACAATTCTGGCTATTTATGCACCTATTCAGTACTGCTGTCAGCATTATGATATTAACAATATTTACAGAAAATATAAGGAAAATAAATGGTAAGAGCATAAAAGAAATACTTGCTTTGTTGTAATTTCTTGGAAAAGAAGCTCAAAGATGTCATGCAGAGCTGTTCAAAAATTAGTTTTGCCATGTTCTGTTTCATTTCCATGTACTTTGGTGTTGTTTAACTTCCGAGAAAAGAGCTTTTATAAAACCTATAAGCTATTATGTTATCAAGCAAACCTACGGAAAACACCAATGCCTCACCCAGCAGTGTTTCAAGTCTTTCTCTCACAGCAGTTTGTTATTAAAGAACACAAAAAGCTTGCCGCTTTAATCAAAGAAAGTTTCAATATTCCACAGCTCTTGTTTTGCTTCTCAATCTCTGGGAACTGAAATGTTTCTGAAATTTTGTAGAAGTAATTCAATTGTTCCTGATGTCATTTTGTCTAGTCTTTATGTCTTGTTCATTTCTTCACTAGATGCAGTATGTAGTTTAACACAAAATACTAACCTAATGTTAATATGAAGTTAGCAAAACTGTGCATTTATACTATGCTCAATTAATGCTCAATTACTTTGCACTAGTTTTGCAGCTCTAGTGCAACTCACTTCAATACTCTGCATTCACTGTGAAAAAAATAACTAGGTAGTGCTTCACAGGCATCTAGGTTTAAAATGTCCACGTAAGCAATTGCTGAAGGCCTAATAGCATGTCATAAATTCCACTTAAGCTTTCGGTGCACTAATCTCCACCGTAGCCAATAGACAGCAACATAAAACATCAAACAATCTACAACCCAGTTCAGTTAACTGAATCAGTTGAATTAAAGCCTATGTAAAATTTGTTTTTTAAATGTTTACTAAATTGAAGCTTTGATGCTGTACAATTCTGGTAACAGGCAATGCCAGCGGCAATAATGAGCTTGTAAGGAATCCAGATTAAACTGCTTTGATTACAATCCAAGCAGTAAACATAATGGTTTGTCAACAGTTTTGTAGTCTCTGAAATTCCCACAATGCTTTCAGCAGGAGCAGCATACCTAGATAAATGATTACTTTTTTTTAAGACTTTAAGATACAAACTTGGCTAACGCTCCAGAATCACAGCTCCCAGATCAGGCAAGGATCACCAGCGCATTGGCAAACACACACTTCTGATATTCTCCACTGTTAGTGGTGTTGATAATTTTGCCATGATAGCTGTAATAAGTCACTCTACACTACTTGAAAGCCTTCCCTGAGAGACAAATTTCAAAACGATTTTTAAAAATATATGTAGCCTGAATTAATGTCTACATTTGCTATTTAAACTTCCTGATGACTGGAGTAACCAGGAACTTTAAGATCCAGGAAGCTAAAGAACTTTTTTTTCCGCAGTGGTAAATAAAGCAAAATAGATTTCACTAGTTCCAAAAAGATACACATCAAACATTAACTTACTCAGATTACTATTCAATTACTGCCCAAATTTAGAGTTTCTGGCACTGCTGAAGGAAGAAAAAGGAGCAAAGACAACAAGTCTGACCTTTCTGAATCTTGTTATCTATGGAAGAATCATTTAATTAAAAGAACTTAGGTTGTTATTGCCAGTGTCTAAAATGACGAGTGGGAGAAGGAAAATGTGCAAGAGCCAGTGATGGCTGATCCACAGCAACTGTGGACAGGGAATATTCTCAATTACTTCTGTAGAAAGAGTGGACGGATTGCAGGCACCAATTTTACAATACTTCAGAAATGCAGATTTCGAATCCCTCCTCAGTTCTAGTTTATTGGGTGAATAGTAAGTGAAAGAAGTATTTTTACAGATGAGAAGTATCTTTATAGACTTTGTTTTTTTCACAGAATAAATTCTAGATGTTTATGCTGGAAGAGTTAGAGCACAACATGTAAGCGGCTGATTCCTCTTGGTCAGATTTTCACTGCCTGCTCACATGGGTTAGGACACAGAGTTGGAAAGAAAATCATGTTCAAGCTAATTCTGACTTTGAGCAAGATGGCACAAACTAGTAGAGGACCAATTAATATTTCTTTTTTATAGTGAAGAGATGAGCACCTCTCTCACCCTAAGTAATAGCACAGCATATGTAGTAATTGCCATCTGTGGATAATTTTATTGGATGGTTATGCAGCCAGCAAGGATTTTGGCTTTCCATTGTTGTCTGCATTACAATACAATTCTTGTTTTTCTCTTTATTCAGTTTTAAGAAAATTGCAAAAATAAGAACAATAACTCAATAAACTACCAACAACCGCTAACAATAAGATCAGAATAAATCAATGAAAGAAAGCTAAATTTAGCTTTTGTTTGGACAATGCAGTACAGCTGTGTTGTCTTTCGGCTCTCAAAGCGAGTCTCTGGGTAAAATATGTAGTGAGCAAAATCTAATACAGGCACAAACATATGCAGTCAGTTTTGTACGAATGAAAGCAGTATAAAAATGGAAAAACATTCATGACTAGCTACAACTATACAGACTTTATCTTTACACATAGTATGTATTATCCTGACAATTTCGGACAAAAAATCTGGAAAGAATATGAGATCATGCTTCCTAGAAGCTTCTGCTTCTGGAACAAACCAATTTTCTTATAGAAGGTAAGCATATTAAGTAAATGAAGTCAATGATATATCACAAATCTGGCACAATATATTATTTGTGGGATAAATACGTTCCACAAATATGGAATTTACATAGACTCCCAGTATCAATTTAACATCTAGTTGAAAACAGACATTTTCTGACATGTCATGAACAAATTTTCCAAAGAACACGAACCAGCAGTTTATCTCAAATGGAAAATAGATTCATGTAAAGCAGGCAGCAATGGTTTTGATTAACAGTGCAAGACAAAAGTATCTTCCAACTGAGTTCAACTTCAAATCTGCTATTAGGCCTAATAGTAGGAACAAATAAATTTCAGAAAATGTATTAAATTCCAAACACAAGTCTGACTGCTTACTGAAGGTCCTGACATTTCTCTCTCTCCATCAAAGTTTTACATTGAAGTGATTTTTCTTATAACTTAAATTTTAAAATGTGCAACTCAACGTTTTAACACTGAATAAGAGTAGAAAACAAATAATAAATAGAACTTCAGATACTGTGCTCTTTTTAAAATAAATTTGAAGTAGATTCAGAAAGAATTAGGTGATAAAGCTCACTGGACAAGCTGCTTTGGTAACAATTAAAAAAAAGCCCTTCTAAGGAAGTCCATAAACAAGTTTAAAAAACTCACAAAGTATTACTGTTAGAGAGAAATGATGTTTGGACTGAAAAACCAGAGCAGTAAACTCTTTCAGTCTCTGCATATTAAGACTTCAGATAACAGAAATCAGCCACCAGAGGGAGCCCACATAATCCTGTATAAGGGACATCATCACACAATGAGAAATTACATATATGCTGGTGAGAATTTAAGACGGTAATTGTCAGAAAAAAAGATTATAAATTGCTTATAATTCACACAATAAAACAGCCACCTATAGTACTTCCTCTTAGATTCATATTTATACTTGAATCTGCAGAAATAGGAAAGTGAACTCTGCTATAAGGTACTGTAATTACAAGTACGATATACTGAAATAAACTAAAATATTTTATTATGCATAACATTTATTCTAATATTCAGTATCTCAGAATGTGTTCCACCAACTAATTCAGTACTTCAAAATAATATTGGATAGAGAATGCCTACATACTACCGAAGACTATTAAATTATTCCTTTCATCAGTACTCAGGACCAGAATCACAAAAGCAACTGATGTAAGGCTTGTTTTCTACATTTGTGCTGTACTCTGAGTCTTTATCATTCTCATGCAGTGAATACTTTGAAAAGACTTCTCCTTTTCCAAAGTAACACATCACGGAAAGAATTACAGTATTTGCACCATGGGTTAAAATACCTTTCTACTAAGAAAGCACTAACTTGTGGAAAAACATGTTTTGAACTAAGAAAACGCATTCCCTCCCCCACTGGATGTTTCTGTTTCATTCTCTGAATTACATGACTACAATTTAGCAATAGCAGCTTGTGTTTCCAGTCTCCTATTTCTAACATTTAGATTTAGAATTTAGATTCTTTAGATAATATTTTCCCCCTGCAACAAGGTTGGTATAAATAAAACAATTTCACTCTGTAAAATAAATAAATAAATAAATAAAATTCAAGGTGCATACAAATGTTTCCACAGTAAAAATATGCTCCCACCTTAAAATACTAATTGAAAAAATGACATTTGCCACAGTAAATGCTTTTATTTGACTCAGGAGAATCCAAACGGCATTTGATGAAATCTACAAAGCAGCAAATACGCCACACAGCATGTGCAACTTCCCTCTCCCACCAAATTAAGAAATAAAGTTCTACTTTGCCTATGATTGCTACGTTGTCCTACAGAAAAACAAACTAACAACACGTATGGTTTGAAATACGTTAGCACAGGTCTTTATAACCCAGGGAGTCATGTTCCTGAATGCAAGACAGCCAAAGCATGACATCACCACAGCTCCTCAAACGGGCTTCAATACTGAACATTCACCTTTATCTTAACCTCAGTCCAACTGTACATGAACTCCTGAAGCACGTACTTTTTCTTTCCTATTCTTTATCTAAAAGTTACAAGACTCACGGGAAACATCTGAGAATTGTTCCACACACAGTCTTACCTCAGCCCACTGGCATATCAGCATCACAGAGTGAATATGAAACAACATTATTTCTGGTCACCATATTCAACAATTGGTAAAAATGCTCAAAATACAAACATTTGTGCACATCCCTGCTCTGAAAAAAACTGATGATGCCGGACACAACAAAACTGAATTCCTGTGCTCACACAACTAGTGAGCACATACACAGTCTGAAAACTGAGCGGAACTCAGTGTTTCTCCTATAATGTTAGATGCACAGTTTAGAGAGATTGTCTTTATTTCCATCTGAGAAAAGCCTTATACAACACATCAAACAAGCAATATTTTCAGAAAGTACTACTCAATCTGCTACGAGGTAAAGAAACAAATCACCAAAATATAATCTATTAAAAAGCATGATTTTATAAGCTAACCAAAGAAACCAGACCAACGGTTATGAAGTTTTATAACCAACTTCACACACATCTGTTCTGAATCTATCAATAAATTTGGATCACATTTTTGAAATAAAATTTATGCAGAGGCATACAGCACAAAGAAGTTTGTATCAAGGAACAGGGCAGTTTAAAAGCTTCCTCAAAGAAGCCTCACTGAGAGACTCAGAGCTACAAATTGCCATGCCTTATGAACATAAGCCCTACAAATGCATAGTAATGTGCTACCAAATTTCTCTGAAACATTTAACATCAAAGAGAATAAATTCTGAGAATTCAAAATATACGAACCTTCCAGCAATAACACTCCATGAATAGAGTTTGACTTTTTGTTACGGGTGGAAATCCACAGCTTTTAAATTAACATTTCCTTCTCTGTCATATTTGATCTCTTACCTGGTCTTTCCTTGCCAGTTCCTTTTGACTCAGCAAATTTCTGTATTAAACTCTCAACTGTAGTATTTGCCATGTTATTTATAAATTCTTCATGTACCTTAAAAAAAAGCAAACACAACAAAACCCCCCACACAATGGGAGTTTTAATTAGATTATTTTAATTACTATAATTTTTTACTTTAAGTAGTGTTTAGTTTTAACACTAGTTTTAATATCATAATATTTTCTTATAAAATACAATAAAGAACTTCCAGAAATTAGCAGGCATTTTATCAAGGAAATCCCTTTATTGTTTTAGGAGTTGCAAATTTGTGTACAATACAGACACCAATGGGGAATGAAAGAATATAGCTAGATGGCAGGTATAGGATTTACTTCTACCTCTTCTATCTAAGCTACTTTTCTACATACCATTTTCTGAATTTGTCAACAACATGTTCCATACAATGTCAGGAAGACAAGATGTCCCTTAAGCCAGCACCAGTTGAGGGTGTGAACAGTTACTGCTGTATTATCACACGTCCCACCTGCTTCAGTAAAAGCACTACTGTTTTAATGTTTTTGGTCTGGCAAAAAAACAACCACATGCTGTTAATAAGTTTTTCAAGCAAGGCAGTACGTATTTGCCTTAGAAATAAATAACATGACCCTTGTGACTACCATTCATGAGCAGAAAATCTGAATACTGAAAAAAAAAACAGACTCAAACGAAGAGCACTCAAATAAACTTGCACCGCAACGCATAAGAATGTAGATTTTTTAATAAGGATCATTAGTTTAAAAAAATTGCAACTGAAGAAAACATACTAAAAAGCTTCTTTTAAAATCAAAGGCCTTTTGCACACAAAAACCTAGTTGTATAAAACATTTTGGAGCTCTTGACTGACACAATTTCAAGTTTTAGGCAAAGAAAATGTGTGATTGCTGATTTAGTATCTAGTGAACAAGACTTAGAAATACACTAAACATTCTTCAAATCATCAAAATCTCTAACAAAATCTCTGTTTTGTTAGCATAAAACTCAATCAATGATTGATTATTCAGCCTAGGAAGTTTTTACAGAATACTGTGAAGTTTGTGATCCCAAACTTACACATGAAACAGAAAGCCATAACGTTTTTGGTTCATGCTGAATTCAGACACAAAATAGATTTCCAGTACAATAAACAAAATCAGAGGTGATCCACTCAGTAAGTAATTTCAGAAATGCTTGAGTAAGAAAATACACAGATCTCAAAATATCACAATGGCTATTTGACATTCAAATTTCCTTCAAACAGATGAAAACTGAGTTCAGCACACATTCACGTTTCATGTATTTGGTAAAAAGAACCAAAATTGCTACTGTTTTAAAGATGTGATCCACAACGCAGTAAGGACTGTTCTGCTCAGTAGTTAAGAAAAAATACATAGCTTAAGCCAAATAAACAAATGATAACATAAAAATTACCTCTCCTATTTGTAAATGAATATCCTTTATGGTATTTGAAAATGATTCTATAATCTCTTTCATATGCAGTAGATGTGTTTCTTCAATATCTTGAAACTTCTGTAAACCAATACAAGTCATTATTGATAATAAATTTTTTCTTGAAATGTTCAGCTTTAAATTACAATAATTAAAATAATAATAATAATAATAAATTATTTTTAAAAACAACCAACTATTTTTTCAGATTATTACCACAGTTATTGTAATGTTTAACAATAGAAGGTGCAAAGTCCAAAGAATAGTAAAATAAAGTGTTTCTTTAAATATACCCTTTTGGAACCATTACCAAGCTTTTCCACTTTTTAAACTTTCAGCTATCTTGGTGTTTCAAAAGATCGGACCTATTTTTACTAAAAAGAAATAGGACTGATGGTTGTTTTAAAAAAATGTATTTTCTCTGTTATTTGCATTACCAAAAAGTTTCATCTGCTTTTTCATCTGATTTCAGAGATTCTATTTCCAGATTGTTTTGCACCTCCTCAGCACCCTCATTCTCCTCCTGGTCCCAACAGATATGTTTCTTATTTTTTCCTTCAGTGAAATCTAACTCCTTTGCTTCAACTTTGCTTCATTCATTTGATCTTTAAATTGACTATATGCAACCTTCTCAGTTTGTCTGCAATTTTTTCTACTGTTCCACCATATCTAGATTTCTACCTGACATCCATTTTAAAAGCACTTCAAACATTTTCTTTTCTGAGGACCTTAAAAAAGGATTTCAGGGGATTGGGGCTGTTGGTGGGCGTATAGGTCATACTTTCTTCTATCTCTCCAGTAGCAGGGAGCAATACCATAAGGACAAGGAAAACCCTTCTTATAAATACATGGCTGAGAAGTTAGAGCAATCACAAGAATCTTGTTTTGTTTTACCATGGGGCTGCTTATTCAACACCTGCCTGATGTGTGCTGATGGGTCTTACCTGTCTCAGAGGGGGAAATGGATCTTCATACAGGAGCTGGCAGTACTTGCTGAGAAGGCTTTAAATTAGCTATGAAGGAGAAGTGGATTACACCAGGCCTGCTAGAGATAAGCCTAGGGGAATGATGATGGGATTGAAGGCGAGGCAAGGGGCTCAGCTGAAGGGCATCTACACCATGCTGCTTTCTACCCTCTATCAGCATTCCTGGTCAACTGGAGAGGTGCCAGAGAACTGGAGACTTGTCAGTGTCTTTCATCAACAAGAAGAATCGTAAGGAGAATCTGAGGAACTGCAGGCCCATTAGCCTGACCTCAGTGCCAGGGAAGATTATGGAACAGACCAGCTTGAGGGAGATCACAGAGGATCAGGCCTACTCACCATGGGATCATGAAAGCCAGGTCCTGCTAGACCAATCTGATCTCCTTCTATGATTGAGTGACCCATCTGGTAGATGAGGAAAAGGCTGCTGCTGTAATCTACCTAGAACTTGAATAAAGCCTTTGACACTGTCGCCCACAGCATTCTCCTAGAGAAGCTGGCAGCCTGTGGCTTGCTCAGGTACACTGTTTGCTGGGTAAAGAACTGGCTGGTGGGCCAGGCACAGAGAGTGGGGGTGAATGGTGTTAAATGTAGCTGGTGACCAGTCATGAGCAGCTTTCCCCAGGGGTTGGTAATGGGGCCTGTCCTGTTCAGTATCTTTATTGATGAATGAAGGCACTGAATGCACCCTCAGTAAGTTTGCAGGTGACCGAGCTGGGAAGAAGTGTCCATCTGCCTGAGGACAGGAAGGTACAACAAGGGGATCTGAGCAGAGGCCAATGGGATGAAGCTCAGCAAGACCAAGCGCTAGGTCCTGCACTTGGGCACAGCAAATCCCGGCAGTGCTGTGGGCTTGAGGCAGAGTGGCTGGAAGACTGTGTAGAAGAAATGGATCTGGGGGTGCTGGTCAGCACTTGGCTGAACATGAGCCAGCAGCATGCCCAGGTGGCCAGCGAGGCCAGTGGCATCCTGGATTGGATCAGAAGTAGTGCTGCCAGCAGGAGCAGGGAAGTCATTGGCCTCTGCACTCAGCTCAGGTGAAACTGCACCTCAAGTAGTTTGCTCAGTTTTGAGCCCCTCACTGCAAGAAAGACATCGAGGCCCTGCAGCGTGTTCAGAGAAGGGCAACAAAGCTGGTGAGGGGTCTGGAGCACAAGTCCTATGAGGAGCAGCTGAGGGAGCTGGGATTGTTCAGTCTGCAGAAGACGAGCACCACAGGAGATCTTACTGCTATCTACAACTGCTGAGAGAGGCTGTGGCGAGGTGGGGGCTGGTCTGTTCTCCCATGTAACTAGCAATAGGACCGGAGGAAATGGCCTCAACTTGTGCCAGAGGAGATTCAGGCTGAACATTAAGAAAAAGCTCTGAAAGAGTGGTTAGGCACCGGAATCATGGAAACATTAAGAGTGGGAAGGGGCCTTTAAAGGTCATCTACTCCAACTCCTCTGCAATGAAAAGGAACATAGACGGCTAAATCGGGTAGCCCAGGGCCTTATACAGCCTTACCTTCAAAGTCTACAAGGACAGGGCATCAATCACATCTCCAGGCAACTTGTTCCAGTGCCTCACCACCCTCACAGTAGAAGGTATTTTCCTTCTATCCAACCTTATTCTACCCTCTTTGAGTTTGAGACTATTTCCCCTTGCTTTCTTCACAACAGACCCTGCTAAAAAGTCTGTCCCTTTCTTTCCTGTAGCTCCCTTCCAGGTATTGAAACACTGCTATCAGGTCATCTCAGAGCCTTCTAGAGTCAAGGCTGAACAGCCCCAGCTCTTTCAGCCTACCCTCATAGAAGTGTTCCATTCCTTGGCTCACTTTTGTGGCACTCCTCTGGATGTGCTCCAAAAGGC